>NC_141022.1:4412500-4455000 GCF_052040795.2 Danio rerio
ACAATGACTGCAGCCACAAAAATTAGAGGGTCTATTAAATGGCACATTTTCGGTGGCCGAAAGTTCAATACATCTCTAATATCAACAAACTTTTCAATTCCCATTGTTGCACATTTCTGCTGTGTGATTGGCTTTTAGATCGATATAGAGTAAACAAAAGTTCAGAGCTTATCATTGTTATTGAGATAAATTTTATCACGATTCGATATAATATCGTTTATCGGCCCAGTCCTACTTTACAGCATGCCAATTTTGTATTAACAGGTCATGTGATAACCAAAATGGAAGCAATTGGACGGCATTAATTAGCAAACTCGTAGACTGACCACATTATAAAACATCTGAAATGTTGTTTTGGCCAATCTAAAATCCCTCAGCTAAAATCCATCTTCACAGTGGTTCAGTATTATTATTGTTACTTCCAGAACTGTCTTGAGCTTCTTAATAATCCAAAAGTCACTATGCGTTCTAGGGTTGTCATGATCCTGGAATTTGGTTCCAATCGATACTGAAATGTTAAAAAAACTTGAGCACAATCCTAAACAGCAGTCAAATGTTCGTGGGAAATTGACGTTTTTAAATTTTCAGTACCGATTCCTGTATCGTGACAACCCTAGTGCATTCATTACACTTTGTCTTCATCTTCTGAGGCGCATTTCATTTATTATATGAAAAATGAGGCCCACAGTGGCTTCTGAGGTGCCCCTGTCCTAATAACTGTCCCTGTCCTTGTGCCTACAAATATTTGGCCCCTGCCTTTAGCCTTTTCTACCTCACAAAACTCAATTTTCTGTTAAATATTTGTCATGATTTAACAGTAAATGACTATATTGTTCTTTCACCTCATTGGATGGAAACTGGGCTTTATTCACAAATGTTTTCTGCAGTATTCCAGTTTTGTGCATAAGCCTAATTCTCATAATTGTTTGGACATATAGCTAGTGTTATTAATGAGAAATACAATTGTTTTTTTTTTCTCCAAGTAATTTTCTTTTTATTTTCTTCAGAGAGACGAGCGAATGCCAGAGGAGGAGCTTCATCAGCAGATTGGCCGAATCCTCGGAGATGTGGCTCCCAGCATGTTCCTCTCTTCCTTCTCTGAGACCGTGGCCTTCTTTTTAGGTACATTCACATGAGTTCATAACCTAGACATTTCTCACAAACCACACGGGAATGAAACAACATCAGATTTTATAAAATAGTTTCAAATCGATTAAAAGATATTTACCATTCCTTTTACTCTCTACTAGCCGGGCTTCCAGCTAACTCTATCAAACCTCTTCAGCTGCTTCAGAACGCAACAGCACGAGTGGTTTTTAATGAACCTAAAAGAGCACATGTCACTCCCCTGCTCATCCGTTTGCACTGGCTGCCAGTTGCTGCTCGCATCAAATTCAAAGCTCTGATGTTTGCCTACTAAGCGACTTCTGGCTTTGCTCCTTATCTGCTCTCACTTCTGCAGATTTATGTGCCCTCCAGAAACTTGCGTTCTGTGAATGAACGTCGCCCCTGGTTCCATCCCAAAGAGGGAAGAGATCACTTTCCCGAACTCTCGCATTCAATCTGCCCAGTTGGTGGAATGAACTCCCTAACTGCATCAGAACGGCAGAGTCACAAACTGTCTCCAAGCAAATGACTAAAAACTCAACTATTTAGTCTCCATTTCACTTCCTAATCTGCATTTGCCTCTCTGGCTCCACCACTAACTGTACTACAAAAAAAAAAATGTATATATTACTAATGTTTTGCTTCTTACACTTTACAGACCTGAAACTTGCCTACTGCACTTAATCAGTGTTGCTCTTATAGCTGTGTAAATTGCTTCCTTGTCCTTATTTGTAAGTCGCGTTGGATAAAAGCGTCTGCTAAACGACTAAATGTAAATGTTTCACTGAATGTGTTTGTGTGTGTTTGTGTGTGTTTGTGTGTGTTTGTGTTTGTGTGTGTGTGTGTGTGTGTGTGTGTGTGTGTGTGTGTGTGTGTTTGTGTGTGTGTGTTTGTGTGTGTGTGTGTGTGTGTTAGGCAGCCTTGCTGTCATCATGAGTCTAATGCACTTTAGCTAAAAAAAAGGTCATGTCACAGCTTTGTTTGATGTCAGCCATCAAACAAAGCTGTGCATTTCAAAACACTTTGTGGGACCTGTAATGTAAACAATGTGTTCATTTGATATGACAAAGAAGTGAGAGAAAGGTGGCTTGATTCTCATTTCCTGAAATCCATTTTCTGTGTGTGTCTGCAGGTGCTCTGTCCACCATGCCTGCGGTGAGGACGTTCTCTCTGTTCGCTGGTCTGGCCATCTTTATCGACTTCCTCCTGCAGATCAGCTGCTTTGTGTCTTTATTGGGCCTCGACATCAAGAGACAAGAGGTGAGAGGGCAAAGGTTACACACTCCTACCTGTGGGATGACAAAAGTCAAGGATCTTATTAGGGATGCACTGATACCGATACTTGGATGGATATCGGTTCAATACCTCATCTTTTTGCTGGATTGGGTATCGTCCAGCTGGTACCGATCAAAATCCGATCTTGCGCGTGCGCTATATTCTGTGTAATGTATAAGCCAGAAAACCCATGAAGGTAGCCTATTACAAGGCACTGGAAAGTTGCTATGTAGGTCTACTATATCCTAAATGTTCTGAATCTATTCTATAGTTTAATGTGAAGCACAGATGAGTATTCAAGAGGTTAAATTCATGTTCACTACAGCTCTTCCAGCTGCTCCACCTGTCAATCATTCTTCATTCATTCACAAATCAAACTGCGCGTCGTGTTCATGACAACACCAAAAACTTTCTCCAAGACTCATTTTTCCTGTTATTTTAAATAACCAGTAGAGAAATGCATTTAGTTTTGCATTAAATGCGTTCATTTTGACCTGCAACATGGAGATCATTGCTGTTTCTACATCATGTTAGGGTGCTTTCACACCTGTGAATCGATTCAGTTGTTCCGAAACAGAGATTACAATTGTTACATTGTTGCTCTTTGCTCTTGGAGCGGTTCCCTTTCACACTGCAAAGTTTCTAATCGGACCAAAAGAGCTAAAGCAAGTCACGTGCGAGTAAACTCTCCTCACATTGGTCAGGGTTTATTTTGCAGCATCCCGCTAAGCTGTCAGGAGAGTTGGTGCTTTGATGGTGATTGACAAGGTGCGCGGTGGGGAGGGGTGAGAAGGGTGCGCGACGATGCCTATTTGAGGACCGGGAGGGAGACGCAAGATTACCGGGAGATCATCACTCGTTTGCGGGCATCCGGAGACTCACGAAACTTCCCGCCATACTCATAATTCTCTCTTCAAATAGCCGTAAGCCTATTACATATCCATAAAACACTGTGATATAACCGCGCTCGGATTGGATCCCTTTCTCACTGCAATCGAACCGCTCCAGGGTTCGTTTCAATCGAGCCGAGACCACCTCATTCAAGCGACCTCGGAGCGATTACTTTGGCGCGGAACAGAGCGTGATTGCCCTGTTCACATATGCCAAACGAACCGCGCTAACTGGGCAAACGAGACACGTTCCGAAACAAAAGGTGTAGGTGTGAAAAGCCCCCTTAGATCAGCAGATCACATTCACTACACTGTAGTAGAGAGGGATATTACCTGCTCTTCACACGCAAAGTAGGCCTACCTGAAACTTTAAATTGGAAAAGGCTCAATAATACATTGGACAGATCCTCAACGCACTGATTTCTCCCCTTTTGTGCTACTGTTTTGGAAGTGTCCACAGGCCACAGGAGTGCTGTGTAATGTGTCTCAGTGATTTATCAAGCACTTCATTCACACATTAGCTGCGCAGACGCAGCGTGCACCTCTTTGTACAATTATTCTCACAATCAGTTTCTGTTCTCTCATCTTTCCGACTGAGTTTATTCTTGTGTGGGGAATACTTTCAGTGCTGCGAATAGTTTGTGAAACCCGGCTCAGGCTGGTTCCAAAAAATTGGTATCGGTGCATCCCTAAGATCTTATAAACATGTATTCATGAAGTGGATTTAATAATACAGTGGTAATTCAGAGCAACCTGTAAAGTAATTACACTGACACCTTTTTATCTGCATTATGATGTAACGATCACAAAATAATTTTTATAGCAAGAAATCATCAAAACAAATTGTGAACAACTAGGGGGTCTGACAAGGGTGTGCAAGAGTTGAGAATAAACTGGGTAATATTTTTTACAGAATTTTTTATTGATTTCTTTTTTTTATTCCTCCTCCAGGCCAATCGGATGGATATATTGTGCTGTGTGAAGTTGTCTGATGGACAAGAAGAAAAATCTGAAGGTTGGCTCTTCCGCTTCTTCAAGAAAATATACGCTCCTTTCATCCTGAAGGACTGGGTTCGCCCTCTGGTGGTAGGTGGACAGAAAATAACCCTAATACAGGGGTTCCCAAACGTTTCAGCCCACAACCTCCAAAATAACAGTGCCAGTGACTCACAAACCCCTAAAAAAAAACTAAATTCATCCTCAATGTTCAGTTGTGGCCTGTATTCATTTTTAATGTATTTGTCATAAAGGTGTCAAAGTTTAACCTGCTTCTATAAAATCAATCTGCTGCAGCTGACGCTATTGCTGTGTTGTTAATCTAACGTAAACACACCAGTCCTATGAAAAAAAAAATATTTAAAGTCTGATGGCTTTTCATTTGCATGTTGTTGTTTTTTAGTATTAAAAACTACTATTTTTATCTCCTGTGGGTTATGGTTGAAATTTGGTAATTCTAATAATTTAATAAGGTTTATTTGACTTTTTTAAAATCACCAAGCGACCCCGTCAACCACTGTTAATGCAGAATAACCAGTGGTGTTTAGTAACAAATTACAAATACTCAAACTACTGTAATTGAGTACTTTTTCCTCAGGAATTTTTATTTCAACCTGCAGTCATTACTTAATTTTCCTTGTCTATGGAGATGAGAAATATCAATCATGTGATTCCTGTCCAATCAAATCGCACATAGAAGGTAAATCGCATCATAATAAACTACCTTAAGACATTAACAATTTTAACAATTATAAAATTGTCCAAGATGTCCAAAATCTTTACATGCACTGACCCAGAGATGCATGTCACTGATGTGGAGATGACGGATGTTTACCATATGAAGACCGAAATGGCGCCCAGCAGGCACAAGAAGCCAACATGTTAGATTGAAGTTGTATCTTAACATCGTGGGGATGTTGCATTTTGTTTTGTAAATAAAAATCAGGTTAACGTCAGAACTCAATGTTAGACCAACGTCAATGTCTAATGTCCAACCTACAATCAACCTAATATCATCACCGTATTATGTTACAGCTTGACGTTGTGTGGATGTTACCACTATGACGTCTATCAGATGTTGGATTTTGGTTGCCATACATGACCAATAAATGTCAGTATTTGACATCAATATGACGTTGGTTTAAGATGATGGATTTTGGTCACTTTCTAACACAACCTGAAATCAACCAATCATCAGCGTCATTATTGGACATCAAAATAATGTTGTTCTTACTCGCTGGCTACGCATTGAATTTTGGTCACCTGACATCACAACCTAAATCTAACCTAATATTAACGTCTTTTGATGTTGTGTGCCTGCTGGGCAATAACTAAATGCACTACAGAATTTTACGTTTACACACACATGCACAAACTACATGTAAACGCATCAGCTGTTTACAGCGTAACACTCACTACTCTTGAGTACTTTTGAAAGGGCTACTTTTTACTCGTACTTTGAGTAATATTTACAACAGATACTTTTACTCTACTCGCTCTACATTTTTAGGCAAGTTATGGTACTTTTACTTAAGTATGATTTTTCTGTACTCTTTTCACCACTGATAATAAACCAGTGTACGTCAAGTATTCACAAGTAAATTCTGTCACTAAATATTTTTTTCTTACCTGTGAATCTTCTTTTCTCCTCCGCAGGTTGCTGTGTTTGTGGGAATGCTGTCCTTCAGCATTGCCGTTGTTAATAAAGTGGAGATTGGACTGGAGCAGACGCTATCCATGCCTGATGTGAGTGTTTATTGACAGTTTTGAATAATGGTCAGTGTTACATTAATAGTTGCTGTTTGTAAAGGTGTGATTCATTTATTTTGTGTGACGTGCGTTTGTGTTGCATTCATAGGTTATCCAAATTGAACCAATCATTGGTAATTTGCCTGCGTTCTTGTCTTAGGACCATTTTGAAAAAAAATTTTAAGCCACTTTAAATGTTGTCTGCTTTGTTTACCCGTTATGCCTGCTTTGTGGAGACCCTGTGTATGAATGGTCACTGTATTGCTGTTTCAGGACTCATATGTGCTGAATTACTTTGGGAATCTGAGCAAGTATCTACACACCGGGCCGCCGGTTTACTTCGTGGTTGAAGATGGCCATGATTATAAGACGTTTGAGGGCCAGAACGCAGTGTGTGGTGGAGTCGGCTGCAACAACGACTCTCTGGTCCAGCAGATTTACACCGCTTCCCTCATGAGCAACTAGTGAGTGATGCTTTACTTTCAATCAACCAGTATTAATGGAGTTGCAAACATACTCTTTTTATTCATAGTTTAAATAGATTTCGTTTCAAGTGACCCAGTGCTTCCCACATATAGACTCTACCTGGGTAAAGTCATATTAACAGCCACCCAAGTATTTTTTTTTTGCCATTATAATCCTTTTGCACTTTTTTTTTAATCTGTCCTGGTAACCATCCACATTTAATTTAAAGTTTCATTTCGTACTGCCCCGTTGTGTGTGCCTGAAAACGGTCCCATAAACAGTTTTACATGATCAGCAGACTCGCAGAGACGTGCCTTTTTGGGACTTCAGAAAATTTTCGGCCAGAGTTTTTAATTCTCCTAAAATGTCTTTGGTTCAACTTTTAAGTTGTTGGTAATTGTGTGCGTTTTTGCATTTACTTTTCATTTAAGCCTGACTTAGGTTTGCTTGACTTTCACAGAACCATTAAATAATTCATTCTTTAATCAAAACGATTCAGAAAAACTTGACTAAATACTCAGAGAACCTATTGACATCTAAAACTGGCTGCAAAATACACTCACCGGACACTTTATTAGGTACACCTGTCCAACTTGCAAATTTCTAGTCAATCTCATGGCAGCAACTTAATGCATTTAAGCATGTAGACATTGTCAAGACGATCTCCTGGTCTGGTGACTCGATTTCTGCTGCCACATTGGGATGGTCGGGTCCAAATTTGGCATCAACAACATGAAAGCATGGATCCATCCTGCCTTGTATCAACAGTTCAGGCTGGTGGTGGTGGTGTAATGGTGTGGGGGGTATTTTCTTGGCACACTTTGGGCCCATTAATACCAATTTAGCATCGTGCCGACACCACAGCCTACCTGAGTATTGTTGCTGTCTGACCATGTCCTTTCCTTTATGACCACAGTGTACCCGTCTTCTGATGGCTACTTCCAGCAGTATAACACATCATGTCATAAAGCGCGGATCATCTCAGACTGGTTTTTTGAACATGACAATGAGTTCACTTTAGTCAAATGGCCTCCGCAGTCACCAGTTCCCAATCCAATTGAGCACTTGAGATGTGGTGGAACGGGAGATTCGCATCATGGATGTGCAGCCGACAAATCTGCAGCAATTGCAAGATGCTATCATGTCAATATCATGTTCCATCTATGCCACGATGGAAGGATTAATGCAGTTCTGAAAGGAAAAGGGGGTCCAACCCGATACTAGTAAGGTGTACCTAATAAAGTGGCCGTTTAGAGAGAAAGAGAGATTCTGAATTGCATAAAACTAAGGGAAATGGTGGATTTCTTTTAATTTGAACAGCCTATTTTATCTTTATTTTGAAATGATACTTTGTTTAACAGTATAATAATGAATATGTTGTTTAAAATCACATAATTTTTTGTTTGTCGCATGTAGTTAACCATTTATGTGTTATGGGTAAAATGTGTGTTTCAATTTGGGTAACACCCCGCAAGTATATTACAAACCTGTGGAAAGTACTTTGACCAAACTGTTTTTTTCATGTCTTTATTTTTAATTTACTGTAATAGCCTTATAAATACTTGTAGGAAATTCCTATAAAGTTGCTTTAAGTTTTGGAAAAAGCACTTTCAGATGAGTATATTGATGTTTTGTGTGATGATTTCAGCACAAGGATCAGTAATGTACCCTCGTCCTGGCTGGATGACTACTTTGACTGGGTGAAGCCGCAGTCGACCTGCTGCAGATATTACAACAGCACAGGAGCTTTCTGTAACGCTTCAGGTAAACCAATGTTTACTGACCTTTGCATACAGTAAAATCACACTGCTCCTGGCTCTTTATAAACCTACTGCTGTGGACAAAATGAACCTTCTCAGTTTTTCAGGATGATACTGAATGGATGAGTAAAATCTTTTTTGTTTTATTTTTTAAACATCTGTTAACACTGTGCAAAATGTAGGTAAAGTTTTACAATACACAATAATGGGTAGCACTTTAGGTTAGGTCATAATTCGTGCTATTAACTCTAGGATCAGTAATGTACCTGCCTATTATTAAGATATGAAGTGTTCATTAGTAGTTATGAAGTTTGATCTTATTCTGCATACCAAAACCCAACTTTTACCTTACTAACTATTAATACACAGCTAATTAGTAATTTATTACGCTAGTCGTGTTAGTTAATGATTTGTCAATACTATGAATTGTGACCTAAGCTATTAGTGCTACATTACATTATGCTAGTTAATGTATTTACTAATATGAACAAACAACGAGCAATACATTTATTAAAGTGTGTGTTCATGTTAACCAACATTAGTTAATGGAAATAAAGTTGTACGTTGTTAGTTCATGTTAACTCAAGGTGCATTGTGTAAGGGAAAGCTTTAAACAAAATGTTTAACGTTATCGGCAGCCTGACTCAAAGCAGAGACTAGAGTACATTATTCTGTTAAAACAACGTCCTGGATGTACTTTAGCTGGCTTATTTTATGGATACTTACCACAAAACTTTGTTTAAAACTGTAATAATTTCTTAAATGCTTAATTAAACGCAAGGGAAATGAAAACAACGTGCACTAACCTGCGTATTCAGTCACAAGATGGCGCCAAACGCAAAGCTGGCAGAAACTAAAATGGCTGAATAAAACATTGACTTACATTTTAGTCATTCACAAAACGGCGCCAAACGTGTTCATGTTAGTAAAATCTGGTTAACTAACATTAACTAATCAAACCCTATTGTAAAGTGAGACCCAATTTTCAAAAATATATTTTAAATCAATGTTTTGATGACTAAAAAAATCAGGGTTATACTAGCAAATCTTGATTTCTTGACTCTTCTGACGTGAAAACGATGGTTTTGTGTTGTCATAAAATATATAAACCAGTCTGAAACAATGACATCTTTTAACATGTTGACCAATTGTTATATTAAACGTTTTAGAAGAAACATCAGCAGTTCACAGAACAAAACAATTTGTGTTTTGTTGTGTAAACTTTGTTCTGTAAAGAATATTGAGTTTTTACTTAAACTCTATAAATAAAATATCCTAAAATTATTATGACTTCAGAGGAAACAAGATTTTTTTTTCCTAATGTGATGATCGGATCACTTTAGTATTAAAAGTGGATTGTAAAGGAGTCGTTTACCCCAAATCATTTACCTGTCTGATATCTGTTTGACTAAATGTGCTTATACTGTGTTTCTCTTTGGATGAAACATTATTTTTGTTAGTTTTATCGTCAGTTGAGTGATTGAGATGTTTTCTCTCTCAGTGGTGGACAAGAGCTGCGTTCACTGCAGACCAATGACCTCTAGTGGGAAACAGAGACCGAACGGCACTGAGTTCATGCACTTCCTCCCCATGTTTCTCTCTGACAACCCCAATATCAAATGTGGAAAAGGGTAAGTTTAAACACTTTCTGCTGAGCACTCTTGGCCCTTGAAACAGAGTGTGAAGAGGAAGGGCTTCAAGGTTTAATCCTAAAATAAATGGGACAGCACCTGCACACATCATGTCATTGCGATCTCTTACATCATATGAGATCGTCAATCACAACTGCTGTTGCATTATTTTTTTATATTTATCTTCAGGAGACGCATATACCATGTTATCATAACGAATAAATGAGGCCGCAAGCTTGTAACCATACTGTGTATTTACACTATTCTTCCTGCAAACAAGTCTTAAGGTGGGCAACAGTACATGGTCTTCGTTGTCACATTGAGTTTCAAAATGTGCCACATATTCTCTATTGGGGTCAGGTCAGGACTGCAGACAGGCCAATCAAATACCTGTTATTCTCTTCCTCTGCAGCGAGGACTTTGAAATGTGTGCAGAATGTGGTTTTGCATTGTCTTATTAAAATATGCATGGGTGTCCCTGAAAAAGAAGGCAACATATTGACAGGTCAGGACTGTAGACAGGCCAGTCAAGTACATGTAACAACTTCCATATATATAAGAATATTATTAATTTCTTCATATATTATTATAATATAATAATAAAATGGTAAATAGTAATTTCAATAATTTCTCTTTTATTTGTTGGCAAACTGGCGATCCTCTGCCCATCTTTGCTCCTAAATGACTAGACCTTTCTTAGATGCTGCTTTTGTACTGAATCATAATTACAATCCCGTGTTGACATCACCTTTTCAAATCACATCATTACTTAAACAATTTACCTGATTTCTAGCCCTAAACTGCTCCTGTCCCAACTTTTTTTTTTTTAAATGTGTCGCAAGAACCAACATTTGAATACGTGTTTATTTAAAAAGGGACCCAGTAAATAATGTGTGCCGTTTTGTCTGCAATAAAATGCTAATAACAAAGTAAATTAAAAAAATGACTGCTTTTTGTTTGCATTTCCCATGCTGTCCAAAATTTAGAGCAGTACAGAGCAACATTGACAGAAGTATAAATGCAACAGTGTCAGTTGAATGTAGTGTATATGAGAACGCTGTATTAAGGCTTGTGTGTTTTGTGCAGTGGTCATGCAGCGTACGGCACTGCCGTGGATCTCAAAGACAACAACACAGATGTGGGCGCCACATACTTCATGAGTTACCACACCATCCTGAAAAACTCCTCCGACTTTATTAATGCCATGAAGATGGCCAGAGAGCTTACAGACAACATCACACAGACCCTCAGCACGCATGACAAGAGCTACAAAGTCTTCCCTTACAGGTAAACACATAGTGACTGAAGCGAGATTTGGGCTTTTTAGCTTTTTTTTTTTTTTTTAAGTTTGCTGATGTTGAATAAATGGTTTGCATTGAAAGTTAAAGTCACATGGCAGATTCAGGAAAGCAGAACTTATACTTCCATAAAAGGTGTTGAAATTGACGTTGAAAATGTATCATAAATATGCAAACCAGTGTGTCCTAGTGATTACTGGGCAAAAACTATTGAGAAAAAACTCTGCACACCTCTAAACCGGCTTTAGATACCATAGTAAACATTTCTTTGGTAAATCTAGTCTTTTAAATGTAAGAAATTGTTGGTTCTTTTATTACATCTCCTTTAGAAAAATTGTGGGACATACCAAATTTTTTTGTTTTATTCAGTATTTTTTTTAATGAATGAAATAAGTAAGTTATCACTTTAACATGGCATTACAGTTATAAAAGTTAGTTATTTTTCCCCACTATATTTTATTATTAATTAAAAATAACTAGCTTTTAGAAGGTGATAAATATGCTGAGTTGTTGTTGCTGCAACAAGCATATAAAATAGCAGATTAAATACTGAATGTTTTTTGTTATTTTCTTAATAAATATGTATTTAATTGTTGATTATAAATACTATACATTTACCATAACAAAATCATACATGTTTATTAATTTAATAGTAATAGTAATACCTTTTAATCAATATTATAATAATATAAAATAATGAAAATAATATTGAATATACTCTAGTGTTGTAATTTTCAATGTGTTCATTTAAGATTTTATTTTAATAAGAAAAAAAATCTGATTAAATCCTGAGCAGTTTCAGTGTTTAAAAGATGAAAGCTTGGATATTTTATTTTGTATCATTTATGGTAAATATGATAATGTTGAAAGCAAAATTATTAGTCCTTTTGTGATCTAGAGCAATATCAAACTCATAGCAGGGCGATATGGCTGTATATCGGCACTGTTGGGGGGCGTGCGTTGGTTGAAGGGTGAGTGCCTTAGGCCCTATTCACACATACAGACCTTTCCGGAAAATTACCGGCAAATGTAAAAACACTAAGACTTGTAAACACTGAAAAAAATTCATTAAACATCACTTGGGAAATATTTGAAGCAGAATTAATTTCTCAGAAGGGCTAATTATTTCACACACAGAGCTATCTTTATGGGGACTTCCCAGTGACATAATGGTTTTAATATTGTACTGTTTTATATGTAGCAGTTGTTGTTTTCAGATTGAACATCCTCCATCCTGTTTTCTCCTCATCCGCAGTGTGTTTTACGTCTTCTACGAGCAGTATCTGACCATCGTCGATGACACCGCGCTGAACCTCGGCGTGTCTCTGTCCGCCATCTTCATTGTGACGGCAGTTCTGCTGGGCTTTGAGCTCTGGTCGGCGGTGCTCGTCTGCTTCACCATCGCTATGATCCTCATCAACATGTTCGGGGTCATGTGGCTCTGGAGCATCAGCCTCAACGCTGTCTCATTGGTCAACTTGGTCATGGTGAGTCCCAAAACTGATACTGACCCATCAGACTGATCACACAAAAATAAAGATTACTCACTATTTTGAAGTGCCCATGATCTCTTGCATGTTCTCAATCCTGATATGATGTTGTTGTTGTTGTTGTGCAGAGTTGTGGGATATCAGTGGAGTTCTGCAGTCATATAGTGAGGGCTTTCTCCATCAGCACCAGGAGCTCCCGGGTGGAGCGGGCAGAGGAGGCGTTGGCACATATGGGCAGCTCCGTGAGTCCCCAAACACACACACAAACACACACAGTACAGCGCCCCCTGGGTCAATAAGAGAAGAAGTCTTTGTTTAACTCTGTTCAAATTAATAACGAAAATGAAGATGTTTAAATATTTAATATATATATATTAGTTAAAAGTGGGGTGGGGGGGATGACGAGCACGTGCACGTCTAGAACGTGCTGACGTGAGCATCTGCTTTAGCCAATCAGAACAGTCAGACGCATTCACGTCCGTGCGGTTTATGACAATAAAAGCCTTTGAATATTTTTCCAGACACCTTTAGCTGATAGAAATTAGTCAGATCACGTTTATATGTTCATCTTAATGCCAACCGTGTAAATAATTATCGATAAGATGCTTATGATAAGCCGTTTTTGTTTACCTGCAAGCTTTGTGTGTGCCCGTGAAACACCCAGTGAGTGCCAGAACATGCATATCATGTACATCTCGACATGGCAACAGGGTTTTCAGCGCTGTGTTTGC
Organism: Danio rerio; assembly: GCF_052040795.2. NCBI lineage: Eukaryota > Metazoa > Chordata > Actinopteri > Cypriniformes > Danionidae > Danio > Danio rerio. The sequence goes on from NC_141022.1 coordinate 4,425,893, forward strand.
GATCTCTGGGTATTCTGCCATTACTTTAATCCTGAACACCGGCAGAGTTGTTGTCTCGAACACTGTTTTAAGGCCGCCGTCATTTACGATCTCCAGCAGTTGGTCTTCTTCTTGCACGGACATGCTGGATTCAGCTGGTTTGTTGACAAATGGGTCACGTATCCATTCCCTAGCCGTTTGTGGGTCCTTTGAGGTTGGGAAGTAGCGCTCAAACTCCTTTAACAGCGAAGACTGATGATCGTGCACCAGCTTGGTGAGTGAGGCTCAGTCTCGCACAAAATCCCTGCTAATGTTTGAAACATGTCCAATATGCTTCAGTTTGGCTTTAAATGCAGCTACTTTATCTGACAACTTAAAGATAATTAATTCTTGTGCGGCCCGGTACTGATTGATCCACGGACCGGGTTGGGGACCACTGTTTTACAGCACTGTGGAGGAATTTTGGCCCTCTTGGCTTTGCAGAATTGTTGTAATTCAGCCACATTGAGGGGTTTTTAAGCATGAACTGCCTTTTGAAGCTCATGTCACAGCATCTCAATTGGATTCAAGTCAGAGCTTTGACTAGGCCACTCCAGAGTCTTCTTTTTTTCAGCCATTGAGAATTGGACTTTCTAGTGTGCTTTAGATCATTGTCCTGCTGCAGAACCCAAGTTTGCTTCAGCTTGAAGTCACTTACAGATGACCGGACATTCTTCTTCAGAATATTTGTTACACAGCAGAATTTGTGGTTTCATTTGCGCACTTGGGTTTATTTCGGTCAGCCGGCAACACCTGGGAAGGTTCTCCACTGCAACACTTCTCCAAAAAACACAGGGCTATGTAGCTTTGTGTTTAGTTTTCATTTAATAATAATAATATCCTTCATTTATAAATATTGAAATCTGACAAACATGTTAAAAAAAAAAAAAAAAACTCAGTAAGGGGGCAAACACTTTTTCACACCACTGCATATACCCCATTTAAACTCTGCTCTGACTGAAAACAAATTAATTTGAGTTTGAATTTTGAGCAGATCAAAATGTTTTGCTGATACTCACCAAGGGTGTCAAATTAGTGGATTGATTCTGCATGAAGCAGTGTAAATGAGAGTGAAATGACTCCTCTTCTGTCTGCTGCTGTGTGTCTGCAGGTCTTCAGTGGAATCACCCTCACCAAGTTTGGCGGGATCCTGATTCTCGCTCTGTCCAAATCGCAGATCTTCCAGATTTTCTACTTCCGCATGTATCTGGCAATCGTGCTTCTGGGAGCCGCTCACGGCCTCATCTTCCTGCCTGTCTTACTCAGTTATGCAGGTAAATCACTATCTCCGAGAACATTCATGATTTGTCTTGAAGCAGTAGTTCATTTAAAACATTTAAAGACAAGGCATCATTAAATGACCAAAAAAGGGATGTATTACTTTAAAATTTTGATTACTGTTTTTGATAATGCCTACCTTTTTATATACACTTTAAAATGATTATTAATCAGAAAACATTTTCATAGATGTTTCATAAAATTGTTAATTTCCAAAAAAAACACAATTCAACCATTTGTCAGATCCTATAATGAAATTTTACATAAATTATATGTAATAAAGAAACTGATTTATTACAGATAACAAAGATTTATCAAAAGGTCAAATTAATTAGCACAAATCAATAATATGCATTTATTAACGCTTGTTAATTGGGTAGTAAATATTGATTTTCATGTTCACGTTTCACTCACACTTGAACTCACTCACACTTGAACTCACACTTCATTAACTAAAGTTTAAAGATATTATTTTAGATTTTTAATAAAGCATTAGTAAATGTTAGGATTAACAAATATTAGAAAGTACTATAGAATATTTTTATGTGTTTATATATATATATATATATATATATATATATATATATATATATATATATATATATAATTTTTTTTGTAAAACTTTTAGGTAATTGTCATTGAAGGGATAGTTCTCCCCAAAATGAATATGTACTCAATATATATTCTCCCTCAAGTGGTTTTAAACCAGAAACCCGAGTTTCTTTCTTCTGTTGAACTATTGACTTCCATAGTAGGAAAAACTAATACTATAGAAGTGGTTACCGGTTTCCAACATTATTCAAAATATATTCTTTATGTTCAAAAGAAGAAACTCATATTCAGTAAGTAAATGATGACATAACTTTCATTTTTGGATGAGGTGTCCCCTTAAATTGTATCTTATACACTCACTGGCCACTTTATTAGGTACACCTGTCCAACTGCTCATTAATGCAAATTTCTAATCAGTCAATCACTTGGCAGCATCTCAATGTATTTAGGCATGTAGGCATGGTCAAGACAATCTGCTGCAGTTTAAACCGAGCATCAGAATGGGGAAGAAAGGGGATTTAAGTGACTTTGAACGTGGCATGGTTGTTGGTGCCTGACAGACTGGTCAGAGTATTCCAGAAACTGCTTATCTACTGGGATTTTCAAGCTCAGCCATCTCTAGGTTTTACAGTCTGAAAAAGAGAAAATATCCAGTGAGCGGCAGTTCTGTGGGCGCAAATGCCATGTTGATGCCAGGGGTCAGAGGAGAATGGCCAGACTGGTTCCAGCTGATAGAAAGGCAACAGTAACTCAAATAAGCATTCGGTACAACCGAGGTCTGCAGAAGAGCATCTCTGAACACACAACACGTCCAACCTTGAGGCGCATGGGCTACAGCAGCAGAAGACCACACCGGGTGCCACTCCTGTCAGCTAAGAACAAGAAACTGAAGCTACAATTCACACAGGCTCACCTAAATTGGACAACTGAAGATTGGAGAAAGGTTGCCTGGTCTGGCGAGTCTCCATTTCTGCTGCAACATTTGAATGGTCGGGTCAGAATTTGGCATCAACAACATGTGAAAGCATGGATCCATCCTGCCTTGTTTCAACGGTTCAGGCTGCTGGTGGTGGTGTAATGGTGTGGGGGATGTTTTTGGCACACTCTGGGCCCATTAGTACCAATTGAGCATCGTGTCAATACCACAGCATACCTGAGTATTGTTGCTGACCATGTCCATCCCTTTATGACCACAGTGTACCCATCTTCTGTTGGCTACTTCCAGCAGGATAACACACTATGTCATAAAGCGTGAATCATCTCAGACTGGTTTCTTGAACATGACAATGAGTTCCCTGTACTCAAATGGCCTCCACAGTCACCAGAGCTCAATCCAATAGTGCACCTTTGGGATGTGTTGGAACGGGAGATTCACATCATAGATGTGCAGCCGACAAATCTGCAGCAACTGCGTTATGCTATCATGTCAATATGGACCACTATCTCTGAGGAATATTTCCAGTACCTTGTTGAATCCATGCCACGAAGGATTAGGGCAGTTCTGAACGCTAAAATTGCTGCATCTCGGTACTAATAAGGTATACCTAATAAAGTGGCCAGTAAGTGTACATGCTTTTTGAAAGCAGAAAAGGGAAAAAATAAAATTGGCGGAGAATAAAATGAATTTGGCAATAATAAAATGACTTCTGAAACCATATTATGAATGAATAATATGTTCTAAAATCATCTCTGTGTGTTTTATCTCACAGGCCCGTCTGTAAATAAAGCAAAGGTTCTAGCTGCGCACAACAGGTTTGTGGGCACAGAGAGAGAGCGGCTCATCTACTGATCCTCAGCGGACGACGCCAGCTTTTCATATTCATGTTACACACATTTGTAACTCATTCAGCTGACAGACTTAACTCAGGACTGTGCTTTGGATGAACAGAAGACCTTTCTACCACTACTTCTCCTGTCTGCGTTCACCAAATAAACCTAACACACTTGGTAGATCCTGACATGATGCAGTATATAGAGTTTGTGGAGAAGAAAACTTTTATTTCCATTAAACACAAACCTGTGGTTCTGGTAAAGCAACAACGAGAGCATGAGGGCAACGTTTGTTTCGTTTGTATGAATGTATACGTGTAAAAAAATGTTTGACTAATCCTTTTTTTATTTATTTGTATGCAATTATTTACTTATTGTTAGCATGTTTCACATAACGAGTCAAATTCACAGATAATGAAAGAACCGTGTGGACAATCTCTTGATGTATTGTGATGCTTTGACAAGAACCGTATGTTACACACAGCTAGCGCTTTATTGCTAGCATGACCTGAACGGTGTTGTTTTCAAGCAGGAAAACCACGTTAGTCTTAGCTAATTAATGAAATTGGTTGCTGTGGGACGTTTTAAAATTGTTTACTTACAAAGTTGTGCTGCGTTAATTAGCATAGACATGCTAATAAAGGGAGTGCTAGCATTAGTTTAGTGACTTAAGGCGGCAATTCTAACCAAAACACAAGCAAAGATAGGTTGCAGTTTGGTTTAACTCTCATATGTTCAGAATTTGCCTGTTTATTTCAATTACTAACACAGTTTAGCTTTAAAATGGCTGCTTACATGGTTTTGTAAACCATCAATATGGAAGGGGAATTAGCCTACTATAGTAAACTTAGCAACGTGCAAGGCAGAAATGTGTTTGCATACAAATAAATGGTTATTTTTATGATGAAAGTTTGGGATTGATAGGAATTGTGGGTATGATGTGATTTTTCAAAGTAATGTTTGTCATTAGTCAGGGACTGAAAACTTGGACATTTATGTAAACATTTCCATAGCTTTGGTAAAAGATAGATGCGTGTGCCTCATGGACATTATAGCAGTCTAAAGTTTCTGCTTTGTGCATAAACGTTCTTGATTTGAAGATTTTTTTTGGAATAAATACGGACTAATTTGTAATAAAAAAGATTGTTTTATTTATCGACTGTGCCTGTGTCCACATCTGTGAAACATGAAGTGTGTTTTGTATCATGCATAATAATTCATTCGTTCATTCTGCTTTTTTCCGTGGCTGGGTCACTGAGGTAGCAGTCTTAGTAGAGAATTCCAGACTTCCCTCTACCCAGAAAGTTCCTCCAGCTCCTCCGAGGGCTTTCCTACGCCAACCGAGAGACGGCTCCTCCAAGGGCATACTTAGGCCAACCAAGAGACAGTTCCTCCAGCTCCTCCGAGTGCATTCCTAGGCAAACCAAGAGACAGTTCCTCCAGTTCCTCAAGGGCATTCCTAGGCAAACCAAGAGACAGTTCCTCCAGCTCCTCCGAGTGCATTCCTAGGCAAACCGAGAGACAGTTCCTCCAGCTCCTCCGAGTGCATTCCTAGGCAAACCAAGAGACAGTTCCTCCAGTTCCTCAAGGGCATTCCTAGGCAAACCAAGAGACAGTTCCTCCAGCTCCTCGAGGGCATTCCTAGGCAAACCGAGAGACAGTTCCTCCAGCTCCTTAAGGGCATTCCTAGGCTTCTTGGGGGTCATGCCTAGGCCATCCGAGAGACAGTTCCTCCAGCTCTCCTGAGGGCATTCCTTGGCCAACCGAGAGACAGTTCCTCCAGCTCCTCGAGGGCATTCCTAGGCTCCTTGGAGGGCATTCCTTGGCCAACCGAGAGACAGTTCCTCCAGCTCCTCGAGGGCATTCCTAGGCAAACCGATAGACAGTTCCTCCAGCTCCTCGAGGGCATTCCTAGGCTCCTTGGGGGGCATTCCTTGGCCAACCGAGAGACAGTTCCTCCAGCTCCTCGAGTGCATTCCTAGGCTCCTTGGGGGGCATTCCTAGGCCAACCGAGAGACAGTTCCTCCAGGTCCTCGACGGCATTCCTAGGCTCCTTGGAGGGCATTCCTAGGCCAATCGAGAGACAGTTCCTCCAGCTCCTCAAAGGCATTCCTGGGCTCCTTGGAGTGCATTCCTTGTCCAACCGAGAGACAGTTCCTCCAGCTCCCCTGAGGGCATTCCTAGGCCAACCTAGAGACAGTTCCTCCAGCTTCTCCGAGGGCATTCCTTGGCCAACCGAGAGACAGTTCCTCCAGCTCCTCGAGGGCATTCCTAGGCTCCTCCGAGGTCATTGCTAAGCCAACCTAGAGACAGTTCCTCCAGCTCCTCCGAGGGCATTCTTAGGCCAACCGAGAGACAGTTCCTCCTGCTTCTCCGAGGGCTTTCCTATGGACAGTTCCTCCAGCTCCTCGAGGGCATTCCTTTGCTGCTTGGGGTGCACTTAAAAAGTATTAAAGTCTTAAATGCTATTTTCTAAAGTATTAGGTTTTATATCATTTTTGACTATGCAGTGTATGGTTGTGTGCTAAAGTTTGCCTGAATTAAATCTGCGAATATCAGCATGCTGTGTAGTTTAAGAAATCAGTGAAATCCTGCTAGATTTGACATCATGCTGCTTTGTTTGCTGCAGTAACCGTTATTTCTGCAGTTCTATAGGCGCCAGCCTGCTGAATTAGCTAGATTTAAGATTTTTATTCAGTATATGAATAACGTTTTAGTTTAGGATTAGTTTCTTACATTAATATTTAACAAATTTACTGTAAGTTAAAATCTCGCCAGTGCTTCCGGTTGAAACCTAAAGTGGTTTTAAGGTCTTAAAATGTATGGAAAGAGTCTTAAAAAAGGTCTTAAAGTTTTTAAGTTTCTTTATCTGGTTTCTATATACTTTGTAACATATAAAGCAGCTAAAGAGGTCGAAATGATGCTGATTTATTGAGTGTTTCTGCTTGTCGGTTCCATTTAGGTCATTATTGATGATTATCATTCTGCCTGATGGCGGTGAGTCAGACACTTTCTCGTTTTCTCTTTTTGCATACAACAAACAAGACCATTACTGGAACATCATTCCACTGACCAGGTAAGCTTACAAATAATATCTGTTCCTGACAGTCATCTTTAATGTTCTGATGGTATTCTGAGTAATGAATGGAGATCATGTCAGATTTATTTATTTATTTATTTACTTTTGTCTATAACACTTTGAAAAATGTCTCTTGATGACAGAGTTCTTTATTTCAGAGATCATGAAAAATAAAGTATAATTTAAATGTTTTAAAATGTACTTTATTTATAAATAAATCTAATTTTAGCAGCTGTTAGTCTTCTTTAGTGTCACATTAAAAACGTAGGATTATTATCAATGTTGAGAACAGTTGTGCTGCTGAATATGTTTATGGTAAACACCATTTATTTGAGATTGTGTACTGTATTTATTTACTAATTTTGGAAACGTGCATCCTTGTTAGAAAAAAAAGCTATTCTTAAAAATAAAATCCATGCTGAAAAATCCAGCTTAGGCTGGTTGGCTGGTTTTAGCTGGTTGACCAGGCTGGTTTTAGAGGGGTTTTGGCCATTTCCAGGCTGGTTTCCAGCCATTCCTAGCCTGGTCTTAGCTGGTCAGGTTGGAAAATGACCAGCTAAAACCAGCTTGACCAGCCTGGTTTAAGCTGGACATAGCTGGTTTTGGCTGGGCTCCCAGTCTGGCTAGGCTGGTCAAGCTGGTTTTAGCTGGTCATCTCCCAGCCTGACCAGCTAAGACCAGGCTGGAAATGGCCAAAACCCCTCTAAAACCAGCCTGGTCGACCAGCTAAAACCAGCCAACCAGCCTAGGCTGGTTTAAGCTGGATTTTTCAGCAGGGAGGGCTGTTGTTGTAGATGTGTTTTGGAAGCAATTTGAAACATTTTAAAAATATTTTGGCTTATTGAACAAAATGAATGAAATGACTCGAAAAAAGATTCGTTCATCTCGATGAACGAGACTTAAAGATCCGAGCTAGTAAAATGATCCAAACTTCCCATCACTAATTAAATCAGACGTCTCACGTCGGCACGTTTTAGACCGGCAATCTTCCTTCTGCGTTCGCACAGCGCAGCATTTTGGCAAATTACTGGGATTGTTACAACTTCTCTTTCCAGAAAATAGCCAGAACGAATTTACCGGTATTTTAAAAAGGGTCTGTTCACACATACACACCTTTCCGGAAAATTGCCGGTAATTTTCCAGCAAGGTCTGTATGTAGGGGCTAATGATTTCCATTGTATGTCAATGGCATTTTCCCCCCAAAACTTTTCAGAATAATGTTTAAAACTACTATTAAAATTACCGCTAGGTGGTGGTATTTTCATACATTATGAGAAACCATTTGAAATTGAGCTATTTGATATATATTTTTTGTCTGATTTCTTATAGAATCAATGACTATTCACTTTTTTCTCTCATAAGCAGGGCCTTCATCTGTTGTCCTGCTATATATTGTTACTAGGACACATCATGATGCCAAACTCATCATCAGGACCAGGAGGTGAGCAGGATGTTTAAGAGTCATGAGTTCAGTTTAATGCTTGTGAAACCTTTGGCTGCTGGCTTGAGTGTGTGGGATACTTGGGACATTTTTTCCAGAGGCATATTGACGTCAAATACTAACTCTTATGTATGGCAACCAAAACCAACATCTGATAGACGTCATAGAGGTAACATCCTCACAACTTCAAGCTGTAATAACATTAGATGTTGATATTTTGTTGTTTTTAGGTTGCGTTGGAAAGTAACCAAAATGCAATGTCTGTCCGGCATTGGACATTAACATTGGCCTGATGTTGGGTTCTGACGTCAAATCAATTTTCATTTCCACCTAATTCAACGTCCCAGAACGTTGGAATACAACACCAATCTGACGTCATGTTGACGTCCTGTGCCTGCTGAGTTTTTTTTTTTTTTTTTTAAGGAAAAACTCACTTAATTTTTAAATATTATTACTTAACACATTATATGTTTTGCTTGTCTAATGCCTCTTGATTAAAGATATTTTAGATATTTGGTCTTGAAAAAAGACACAAAAAAACTCCACAAAGAAAAAGGCTGGTATTAAATAAAAAGCTTTTAAATTAATTTTTGGTCATAATTCTCATTTTATGATGATGCATCTAACCCCAGTGGAAATCATAATGCTTCATCTCACCCCAGGGTGTGTTACAATTAACCTAGATTATGTTTGTAAATTTAACACGTAATATTTCACTCCTGTTTCAAACGAAACTAAGCATTTTCTGTTTGTGCTGTAAAGATAACATCAATGCAATTTAAAAACAGACACTTGTAACTAGTTTGAATCACACTCTGAACACTGGCTTCTCAAAAATAAAGAGGAAGGTAACAACTTTCCCCAGTCTTTCCTACTTAAGGCCAGTAGAGGGCGATATTTGAATGCGACAAATCATTAACGCCCTATATTTAAGTTTGTTTCCCCCACTTTAATAAAAGAACTGATCTATTATGGAGATGGATAGTTCAGAGAAAAGTGTTAATCATGCTGCTCTGCTTGGGATCTTCAGGTGTGTGTCGGTTGCTGGCCTCTTTGCTGTATGGCCTGGAGTCTCACATGGACACCTCAGAGGACAGTTCATTTCTACAGGACATGCTCATGGGCAACACTCTGCATCTGCTTATTAAGGTCAGACTTTATTTTAGCAGCCACCGGTATATGAGTGGTGTTAGCCCACTTTAGGCACTGCTGTTTGCCAGTCCTATATGACTTGAATCGGACAAAATTATTCAGACCAAGTTGTTCCACTGGCTTGACCCTATAAAGAAGAAATTCCTGCTCATATGAGGAGTATTTATAAGGTTTTAGAGCATTTTTCTCAGGTTGCGAGTGTGTAGGTTTGGTCATTTGTCTTTTATGGCAATCAATAGGTATTTGTCATTAGGGATGTAATGATTATAGTTTTTGGTTGTACGATTATAGTATTTTTACTATATAGTATTTTACTTTATTATTAGAGGAATAATCAAGGTTTCACGGTTATTATGCATTCATACATTTTAAAACTACCAGTTTCTAAAACCACATGAAAACTCTTTATATTTTAAAGTGTTGTTTATTGCTGCTCAGCAACCAAATAATACTGTACAACACAAAATAATAATGAATAAACAATAGTCCATTTCTCTTTGCACTTAAAAATAAGTGAAAAAACTTTCTGACATTTAAACAAGTAATAATTTTGAACAGAAAATGAATAAAGAAAATTAATAAATAAACAAATAATAAATAAGCAAATAAAAAAATTAATTAATTAATAAACAAACAAATTAATATATAAATAATCAAATAAATAAATAAACAAATAATGAATAAATAAATAAATAAATAAATAAATATTAAATGAACAAATAATAAATCAATAATAAATAAACAAATAATAAATAAATAAATAAATGATTAAATAAATAAACAAATAAATAAATAATAAATAAATAAATAAAACAAACAAATAAATAAATAAATAAACAAATAATAAATAATTTAAATAATAAATAAACAAATAATAAATTTATTTACTTTATAAAGAGCTGAGCCCCCCTAAAATCTTCCCTATAGCGCTCCCGGGTTTTTCTGCAGTCTCGATGCACGCACATCCTGGTTGTTTACAAACCGGTAATTCGCCTATAGGATTTTTTTTGCATGTGCAAAACATGAAACTGAAATGTCTGATATGCCAATTCTCACCACAAAACAAGTTCCAGCTAATGTCAGAATCCATGTCAGCAGCGAACGCAAACATGCAACTAAAGGATTACACTAAGCACTCGCAAAGAGAGAATGTTTGCTGCTTTTTCCAAGGCTCTGCTAGATACGACTAAAGGAAATCTGAGCTACTTTTTATTTTTCCCCTGTTGGAAAACAAGTAATTATACTTCCATTCCAAACAAGAACGAAGAAACTTCACAAGAAACACACCATAAGAATCAGAAATAAATGTAGCATGCGGTTCGAGTCACAATACATCTCCGTAAATTGTTTTGCACATGACTGAGTTCACAGAAATGCCAGTGCTTTTATCTTTGCTATATATAAGATGCACAATGTCTGAAACTGAAATGTCTGATATGCCAATTCTCACCACACATGGTTTTAAGGCACAGCAAGATGCACAGAGAGCTCGGTGTCTGGTTTTGGTGTGTGATGTCATCTATTAAAAAATGTTGAATAGTTTTAGTTTATACATCTGTTTTCAAACACGCTCATCTTTATGAGTAGCGTTAGCTGTGTGAGGGCCGTAAATATGATTACATCTTCCTTGGCTGGTATTCTAATAGCTTTCCCATTGCCTAGACCGTATATAAAGCCCAGCCGGTGGACAGACAGACAGATAAACACCCAAAACTCATTCAGCAGGGTGTGAATTATGCAAATTATATATATATTATGTGTGACGGTAATGTTAATTTGTGCTCCAGTGAAGCAAATTTCTATATTTAATTCATTAATTCATTTTCCTTCACCTTAGTCTATATTACAGAGGTCGCCGCAACTATTCCAGCATATGTTTTACACAGCGGATGCCTTTAAGCTGCAACCCAGTGCTGGGAAACACCCATACACACTCATCCACACACAATCATATACACTACTGTCAATGGGAAACCGGAGCACCCGGAGGAAACCCACGCCAACACAGGGAGAAAATGCAAAGTCTACGCAGAAACGCCAACTGACCCAGCTGGGACTTGAACTGGTGACAGTGCTGTGAGGCGACAGTGCTAATCACTGAACCACCATGTCACCCATATTTAATTCAGTTACATCAAACTATTAACCAAACTTATCAGTGTTTTGTTGGATATTGTGTTTATTCTGATCGAGTGCTCTCTGATTGGCTATTTTAGATGATGTGATAGTCAAAGATGACCTATTTTTGATGCTGTAAAAAACAAACAATGACAAATTTGAATTCATAAACACCAATAAACAGACGACCACGTTTATTTTGATTTATTTTAGTTTTATTTGATTTCATGTATTATTTTACTGTGAGAGCAGAGGGCCCTATCGTACACCGGTCACAATAAGGCGCAAGACGTGTTTGGCGCAATTTGTTGCTATTTTCAGACCAGCACAACTGTAATTTTCACGTTTTGCACCATGTAGTTTAAATGGCAAATCTATTTGCACCACTTTATGGATTTATGGGTTTGCTGGTCTTGTTAAGGATATTTATTGTTCTTTTTCTTGGTAGCTGCATGGAGGGCGCCATAGCGACCAGCGTCTTCCAGTAGAATGTTTTGAACAGCATTTACAACTGGTAATTTGCAATCCGAAAATGTGTTTCAATAGCGTTTTGCGTGGATTACGGAGTGTTTTTGTGACACACAACTGGTGTGTGTGTTAAAGCCGTTATAATCTGTCAGATGTGGTTGAAGCGCAAGAGAAAAACATCCTGTCTGTCTGTCTGTCTGTCTGTCTGTCTGTCTGTCTGTCTGTCTGTCTGTGTGTGTGTGTTCCCGACCTGTTAGCTCAGCGGCTCTTAAATTCACACACACAGTTAGGTTTACGTCAATAGAAGGAATGCCACACCAAACCAGGGTGTCTGCAGGGTTTTAAAAAGTATTAGAAGTTGATTAAAAGGTATTAAAAAGTCTTAATCACGGTTTTACGAGGTCTTAAATTTTGTTCAAGCATTGTCCAAAGTGTTTGACTCCAAAAAAAACTGATATATTTATTTTCCTCTTAATATTAACAACGGCATGCTCGATCCACGTGTCCGGGCCGAGGTGCGTCCGTCTGGGTAATGTCACCTAGTTTGCGACAAACGTAGGAAAGTGATGTGACGCTTTCCACATCTAGTGAAACCACAAAGCGAAACAAACGGGAAAATGTAAGTTTGCTTACTCCTGGTTGGGGAAAAACGAGTTGGCTGAAAACAATGGCTGAAGCCTGTCACTGTAAACAACAACATAATTTATTCTTTCAAGCTTTATTTCTTCTGAGCTTATCTGTTGCATGGTTTTGCTTCATTGATTTATTTAACTACAACTGTTAAAGGTACAGATTTGATACTGATTAGAACTTGGAGAGGCGATGAAGTCTTTAAATATTCTGAGAAGGTCTTTAAAAAGTCTTAAAAAAGGTATTGAAATTCCCTTAAGCATTCCTGCATATACCCTGCAAACACACTAATTATATTTTCGATATGTATTATATAAGATCAAAGTAAACTTATGTATTATTAAAGAGAGCAAACTATTTCTTGCTATTTAAAGCACTGACTCTCATCTTGTTTTTACGTCCTTCAATAAACTGATCAAGAGTTAATCAGAGGAGAGCAGAACTCCCCTGTAATACACACTGATCACACTGTGTGATGTATTACTCGCGTAATTCAGAGTAACATTTTGCTACTAGATGAATCTGAGAGGTGAGGGTCCACGTTCACCCTCAGCGCTTTGGACGGGGGTTTAACGCCACTTCTGCTCTTCTTGCAGGTCTATGACAGGCTGCAGAAGTACAGGGCCCAGCGCCCCGCTCCGCTGCTGGACAGCACACAGGGCCTGGCTCACCGCGTAAGTTCTCCTCTGGGGCGCCTCGTGGTTTTTGTCTCCAGACCAAAAGTGATCAGACAATCCAGAGACGTTGGGACGGGATTCAGTTGCAGGACCTTTTAGTCTGTTTAGTGTTGTCGGTTTGAAGTGTACTGGAAGGGATTACTAGCGAACACCCCTAGAGTCACATAAACATATGCACTGCACACGCAGACACTCGCTGGTTTATTGTGTTATTTTTTTAATGAAATAATTTGGCAACTCTCATCCATGTTCAGGACCAAAACATCTGCATTTTTTGGTGCATAAATGTCCAACATGACGCAGTTTTCCATTACATCTATCAACTGTAAAATGTTAGTTAGGAAACTTGTGGAAACTGAAGGCCTGAAATTAAAGTAAAATAGCTTGTTTGTTGTTGTTGTTGTTTTTTAATATTGGTAACTTAATTTTATGAGTTAAGCACTTAGTTAAGTCAACTTAAATATTAAAAAAGAAAAACAGTCTTGCATTAAGAGAAACCAGTGGAAAATCAACGTTAAAGAGCCCCTGTTATGCATTATAAAGGTCATATTTTGGTTTTGGGGGTCTCCAACAACATGCTGATCTGCATGCAAGGTCAAAAACACTATCATTGTTTTATAATATACATTTATTTTACCTAATTATCCCAACGACTCCCGTACGATTCGTTCAGCGATTTAATTGTTCCCAAACTCCTCCTCAGCAGAATGCTTGCCTCAGCACACCTGCCTGGGTGTTTCAAATATACCTAGTAAGACCCTGATTAGCTTATTCACATGTGTTTGATTAGGGTTGGAGCTAATGGAGTTTGATGTTCCCTGATCTACAGCAACCCACTTGACAATATTATGTATCTATGACTAGAAAGAGCTGGATTGGGTGTGTTTAATTGGACCAAGTTTGGTAACCCTTGAGTCATACATAGGTTGCACACTCATTAATGTGGTGCATTGTGGGATTGATTACATGCACTTCAGAACGTCCACTATGGTTTCAGAGACCACTACAAACGGCTGCTCCCACTACTAGTGCATTATTAAAGTGTATAGGGGTAATGGAAAACTTAAACATCGCATAAAACAGCGAATAAATCAGTTTTTCCATCCAACAAGTCAAAAAGAACAAAATCATCACTTCTTTATAAAATGGCGGCAAATATCAATAATAATAATAATAGTAATAATAATAATAATAATAATAAAATGCCACTGTGGGCCTTGTTTAAAATATAATAAAATTATTGTCCCTCAAAAGACAAAGATAAAACCTGGATGGAAACTTTTCTTCACTCTTCGACTTGACTTTCTCCTTATTTCACATTTAATTTTTATTATTCTTTCAGCCTCTGTCTTCCCTTATTAGTTATATCCCTTTAACAACAATCACATCGCATGTTTTATTAAAATATATTTTCCTCTTCCTTTCACATCTTGCAAAAACACTCAGCTGCCTGTATCATTTCAGTTCTGCTGAGACTCTTAAAACAAAGATTACCTCCAGCTCTTGACTGCGTACGCTGTATTTCATTAAGTCCAGGAGAGGTTTTAAAACAATATCAATTTCCATCTTCTCTCAGGCTGAAAATGAAGAAGACGTTTTGGAGCATTAAGCCGTTAAAAGCATTTTCCTTATATGTCGCGGCTCAGTGTAAAATTTCATTTTTGGAGGTTTAATGTATGTTTAATGTCAGGTCCGGGGTCACCCTCAACCGCATTCAGTCTAGCTGCTTGTTGCTCGGCTGAACCACAACAGAAACGGCGATTTCTCCAGGGTTCTTGGTGCTGTGGCTGTTTGACCTGCTATGTAAACACTCGCATAGCATTGTCAAGTAGGTTGGCGTAGATTGAACTGGACCTCTGAGCTTTGCCAAAGCAAACTGGCACCAGATCAGTTCATAATACCTGGTGCACACATTAAGCCAAATGGCATGCTCAAAAACTTCTCTTTTAGCACTAAAATGGTCCAGTAACTAGTTATATATGTGTATTAATGCATATTTATAGGCTTACTCACTTTTCTTAGGCTTAGTCCCTGTTTATCAGGGACTGCCACAATGGAATGAACCACCAATTATTCTGTCATATGTTTCATATGGTGGTACCCTTCCAATATTTATGGACTGTATTACCAAAATGATCGCATTTTCAGGTAACACTGTAAAAAATGCAATCAGTACAACATGATGGAATTAAGTAACTTATTAGATTTAGGATATTTAAGTGGATTGAACTTTAAACAGTTATGTTGTCCTTAAAACACCTCAAGAATTGTGTTGTTTCACCTCATTTTAAATAAGTAGTTTGAACAAACATCATTTTTTGAGTGCGTGTTGCTCAGCTGAACCCCAACAGAAACGGCAAGTTCTCCAGGGTTTTTTTGGTGCCGTGGCTTTTTGACTTGCTATGCAAACATATTATTGTCACATGGGTTGGTGTGATTAAACCAGAAGTCTAAGCTTTGCCAAAGCAAACTGGCACCAGATCAGTTCATGATACCTGGTGCATACATTAGGCCAAATGGCATGCTCAAAAACTTCTCTTTTAACACTAGAATGGTCCTGTAACTATATATGTGTATTAATGCATATTTATAGGCTTACTCACTATTCTTCGGCTAAGTGCCTGTTTATTAGGGGCTGCAACAAAGGAATGAACCGCCAATTATTCTGTCATATGTTTCATATGGTGGATGCCCTTCCAATATTTATAGACTGTATTACCAGAAAGATTGGGTTTTCAGGGTACACTGTAAAAAATGCTGGGTTCTACGCAATCTATTTGTGTCAGTGCAACATGAAGGAATTAAGTTAATAATTTTAGCCAATTTAAGTGGATTAAACTTAAAAAAAAGTATGTTCTTCCCAAAAAAAAAATTTTTTTTTTGCCAAAGCAAACTGGCACCAGATCAGTTCATGATACCTGATGCATACATTAAGCCAAATGGCATGCTCAAAATCTTCTCTTTTAACACTAGAACTACCAAGGTGATCATTCTTACAGATAAGAAATTTATTAATTTAATAACTTCATTAAATTAATACTCTATAATACCCAGAAAATATCTTAAATATCTTTCAATCTAACGTTATTTTGTTCAAATTGCAAAACATAAAAAGTTCTGAGTATTTCTATCTAGCAAAACTTGCACTGCTGCTTGTGAAGTGAAAGTGAGGTGTGTAGCTTCGCCAGCAGTCTAGAACTATTTATATATGGATAAATACATACAGTGCATCCGGAAGGTATTCATAGCGCTTCACTTTTTCCACATTTGTAATGTCACAGCCTTATTCCAAAATGGATTAAATTTGTTTATTTACTCATTATTCTACACATAATACTGCATAATTACAATGTGAAACAATGTTTATTAAAATTCCTGCTAATTTATCAAATATAAAGAACCTGAAAAATCACATATACATCAGTATTCACAGCCTTTGCCGTGTAGCTCTAAACTGAGCTCAGGTACATTCTGTTTCCACTGATCATTCTTGAGATGTTTCAGCAGCTTCGATGGAGTTCACCTGTGGTCAATTCAGTTGATTGGACATGATTTGAAACGGCATACACCTGTCTATAGAAGGTCCCAAGGTTGACAGTGCATGTTAAAGCACAAACCAAGCATGAAGACATAGGAACTGTCTGTAGACCTCTGAGACAAGATTGTGGAAGGCTGTGGAAGGTTGCAGAAAAGGTTACAGAAGGTTTCTGCTGCTCTGAAAGTTTCAATGAGCACAGCAGCCTCCATTATCTGTAGGTGGAAGATATT
Source organism: Danio rerio (assembly GCF_052040795.2). Taxonomy (NCBI): domain Eukaryota; kingdom Metazoa; phylum Chordata; class Actinopteri; order Cypriniformes; family Danionidae; genus Danio; species Danio rerio. The sequence goes on from NC_141022.1 coordinate 4,442,844, forward strand.
TGGAACTACCAAGACACTTACTAGAGCTGTCCGGCCATCTAAGCTGAGTGATCAGTGGAGAAGGGCCTTAGTCAGGGAGGTGATCAATAACCCAATGGTCACTCTGTCTGAGCTCCAGTGTTCTTCTGTGGAGAGAGGAGAACCATCTGTGCAGCAATCCACCAATCAGGCCTGTATAGTAGAGTGGCCAGACGAAAGCCACTCCCGACCTGGAACTTGCCAAAAGGCATCTGAAGGACTCTCAGACCATAAGAAACTAAATTCTCTGCTCTGATGAGACTAAAACTGAACTCTTTGGAGTGAACGCCAGGCGTTACGTTTGGAGAAAAGCAGGCAGCGCTCATCACCAGGCCAATATCATCCCTACAGTGAAGCATGGTGGTGGCAGCATCATGCTGTGGGGAAGTTTTTCAGCAGCAGGAACTAGAAGACTAGTCAGGATAGAGGGAAAGATGAATGCAGCAATGTACAGAGACATCCTGAATGAAGACCTGATGTAGAGTACTCTTAACCTCAGACTGGGGTGACGGTTCATCTTCCAGCAGGACAATGACCCAAAGCACACCAACAAAATATCAATGGAGTGGCTTCACAATAACTCTGTGAATGTCCTTAAGTGGCCCAGCCAGAGCCCAGACCAAAATCCTATTGAACATCTCTGGAGAGATCTGAAAATGGCTGTACACTGTCGCTTCCCATCCAACCTGATAAAGCTTGAGAGGTACTGCAAAGAGGAATGGGTAAAAATTCCCATAGGCAGGTGTGCCAAGCTTGTGGCATCATATTCAAAAAGACCTGAGGCTGTAATCGCTGCCAAACGTGCATCAACAAAGTATTGAGCAAAGGCTGTGAATACTGATGTACATGTGATTTTTCAGGTATATTATTTTATAAATGTGCAACAATTTCAACAAAACTTTTTTTTCACATTGTCATTATGGGGTATTGTGTGTAGAATGTTGAGGAAATAAATGAATTTAATCCATTCAAGAATAAAGCTGTAACATAAAAATGTGGAAAAAGTAAAGCGCTATCAATAATTTACAGATGCACTGTATTTATACGGTAGGCTTTCTTTTCTCCCCGTTAAAATCTCTGTTTTATTAGGGATTGCCACAGCCGAATGAACCATATGTTTCATATGTTTCTATATTTATCGGCTGTATTACCAAAAAGAATCTTTTTTTTTTTTTTTTTGCAAGGTAATGATTAATAAATAAGATGACAGATGCAAAGCTTAATTCTAAAATTTCAATGGACCCTTTTCACAAGACAGCTCTGATGCATTTCTTGGTCGTCAGCATCTTAAATCCTTAAGTTTTTACTGTTTTGTTTCTTTTATTAAAAGATATACACATTTATATGTGTATGTATATATTAAAACATATTTGCATCAAATTAAAATAAAACTCAGAGTTTATGGGGGCAGGACAGTAAATTTGTTCTCTCCCCTGGCTGCCTTTATCAGTCTCACACTATTTTTTTTTTATATATATATTTCTGAAAGTCTTTATAACACCATTGTGGAGTTTTTCTTTAATTCTTTCAGCAAATAGGATCATAAAGAAATGTATTTGTTGTACTTTTCCATTCACTGTGCTCTAAGTTAACCCAACTACCATGATTTACACTACAGAGAAACCCGAAAATGTGAAAAGTCCATGGAAGCTTTGAATGTAAATATGAAATGACAAATTGACGTCTTATATGGGAATGGTCAGAATGACCACTATGGCCATTCTAGTAGTTATAGAATTGTCTTACAGAATCTCTTTTAAGCTACCATATATGCATTACTGTATTTCATTTTTCCTTCTAGCTAGCAGAAGAGCTGCAGGATACAGTCAACAGTCCAGAGACAACAGAGCTGTTAAACCTGCTTTCCAAACCTCATGTACAGGTGAGAACAATACATACATTTGGGTCAACCCTTATTATATATATATATATATATATATATATATATATATATATATATATATATATATATATATATAGTATATATATATATAGTATATATATATATAGTAGTTAGCATTTGAAGTGGCTCAAAATACTTAATCCAGAATTGGTCAAGACAAGAATGAGTGTAATTCAATTTGGTGAAAGGTTTATACCATAAATGTCGCATTTCTAAAGGTGCTTTTGACTCACAGATGTTGGTAACAACCAAAGAAATCCATATATAAAAAGAAAACAAATCTAATTAGTTTACAAATTATGTGTAATAAATTGAAATGACGCAGGGAACACATGAAGAAAGGGAGGTTTAGAAAGACATGGAAAGCCCAGACAGCAGCTGAAATCTCTTAGAAGTTCTTCAGCAAACCTCTGCCCTATGTTATTGTAAATTAATATTCCCTGCTTTAGTCTGACATCTACATTAGCTGGATGATGAAGATGAAACCAGGGTGGACATTTCAGCAAGACAATGATCCAAAACACAGCCAAGGAGACTCTGGAATGCTTTCAGAGAAAGAAAATCAAGCTGTAGAATGGTCCAATCACCTGATCTGAACTCAATAGAAAATACAACATAAAGCTCTGATTTGATAGACGAGACCCACAGAACCATCAGGATTTTTACACTTTTAATCTGTGAAAAACTCTCACCTGAGCAATGCATGTGACGTCATTCTCCATATGAGAGGCGTCTTTAGTTTAGTTTAGTTGTTTACAGGGTTAATGCACATTAATAAACATTACTGTCAAATGTGCCAGAATTAGCTAAGAATGGCTATTTTTCATCTGTAGACCCCTTACAGAATGTTAAAAAGTCACACCTAAAATAGAAGCACAGCATTAAACATTAAATACACTTTCATATATAAAATACAGTTTACAGTCAGTTGGCATTTCTGTGTCGAGTTTGCATGTTCTGCCTGTGCTGGTGTGGGTTTCCTCTGGGTTCCCCACAGTAAAAACACATGCGCTATAGGTGAATTGGGTGAACTAATTTGGCCCGTAGTGTATGAGTGTATGAGTGTGTGTGAATGTGAGAGTGTATGGGTGTTTTCCAGTACTAGGTTGCAGCTGGAAGTGCGTTTACTGCGTAAAACATATGCTGGAATAGTTGGCGGCTCGTTCTGCTGTGGCGATCACTGATAAATAAGGCAAAGGAAAATATGCCAAAGGAAAATAGATAAATCTTTACTGTTCATTGATCGCTCATGTTAGTGAAAACATTAACTAATGCAGCCTGATTGTAAAGTGTTACATGTGATACTGTACCTATGTTTTGTTTTGTTATCCTTTTCAGACTCTTCTGTTAGTGCATGATGTGGTGGCGCAGAAAAGGTTTGACCCTCGGTTGCCGCCTCTGCCCCCTTTACCTGATTGCAACGAGGAAGATGAAGATTCAATCAAGATTGTTTGCCTGGTTAAAAACCAAGAGCCACTGGTGAGTGCATAACATAACCGAGTAAATCCTATAGAGTCGAACTCTAGAGGGCCACTGGTCTGCAGAGTTTAATGTACAAATAAAGTCAAAACTAACCGTATTGATTTGGTTAGCTCACATTGCTAGTTTTGTGGTGAACAATTCATCAGTGCAGGTCATTAAGAAAAAAAAACAAGTTTGCTCTTGTAATATAAAATTAAAATCTGAAAATACACTTCCTGTTTGCGTTCAATTAAATTCTCAGATTAGGGCTGTTTCTCAATTCCAAGAACGCAGAGAACGGACTAGCGTTCTTGTGAAGACCGGTCTTGCCAGGGGTCCTCGGAAGAACGAACTCAGGAGACCGCGAGAGCAGAGAATGCGTCCTTTGAGAATTGAGATGCTGCGTTCTTCCTGATGGTCACATGACCTTCACGTGTTTTAAATGGTAAATTATTTAAACATTACAGCCTTCATACAACGATTTATTGTTTCCCCCCTCTTCAAAATATATACTCTGCATAAAAACATTATCAATATACTCTGCACAATATAAATAAAACAGATTTTAATACGAATTTCAACAAACAAACACCCTTAATGTGTTTATTCCTTTATTAAGATGTAAATGGTAATGTTTACTTCCACCGATTCATTTAGGGAAACTCCTGAGGTAAATAAGTGATATCTCTGAACTTTAATAATAAATCTAAATAAAATGCAGCGCTTCCCACCTCCAGTCGCAATGACTTCTGGAACTTCCAGAGCGAGTTCGGTGCTCAAGTCTGCATCGGTGCGTCCTCGATATCAAGATCACATCCGGGAAGTTTCACGCGTCCTCCGTACTTGCGGTGTTGAGTATTGGAACTGAACTTAGGCAGCTGATGATGACGTTGCACGAGGACGCAAGACCGCTGAAGAACGCATATTGAGAAACAGCCTAGGTCTGCGCGAAGAATTGGGCGGGGCTAACATACTTAGCCACGCCCCTCCAGCTGTCAGTTTTGACAAAAAACATAAATGGCGATGAGGAGGAGGTGTCATGAGGAGGCTCTACCTAAACACCTTTGCTGATCTTTCTAAATTAAATGCCTACTTTACTACATCCAATCAGCTCACAGTAGAAAAAACAAGCCACGCCCATTGTTTTCTCGCTTAATACTCCTTTTCTCTAGGAACTGGATCACTATATGAAAAATACAACGGGCGCAGCTTCCGGTTCATGTAGACTTGAACTCCAACTTTCTTCAAAGCCGCTGTGTGGAAGTTGCTAGTAGACAGTGGCTGTATCTGAAATCATCCCCATGTGCCCTCATTCATTATTTCCTACATTGGTCCTCTGAAAGGAGTGAATGAAAACTAGTGAGCTAATATTCGCACTGAGTGCACTGACGAGGTGCTGTTTTGTTTGTTGTGCTTTGCTATAGCAGATAAATTCCTCAGGCGAATTAGGTTTTACATACGCCTGTCACAATAATCAATATATCGACTTGTCGCACATAGTGTTGTCATGATATTTTTTTGTATTTGCTTGTTTATTTTACAGGGACAATACACTTGACATTGTTATACAAAGATATCCGATGTTTTGTACATAGGGCATATAGCATAAACCTAATTTGCAGCCCTCGTCCCTGGTTAGGCTTTACATTAAAAAAAATTAAAATATAATAACAAAACAGTCAAGAATAAAACACGATACAGCAGACATGTACAATATTTACAGAGCCATAAACATAAGATGCAAGTCCATATGGATAAAGAGAAATGTAAATGGGACCAACCCGTTGTCATGATATTGGAATTCTGTCATGATACTGGAATAACTGGCCATTGAGTTCGTTCTTAAACAGCGCTGATTTGCCATTGTATTCACATGCTCAACAGAAATGACTGTGATTGGCCGTGAAGGTCATCAGTTCACCGGACTCACTGCTGGTAACTGAGTGTAACCACAGACAAAGGGAGCGTTTTAAAGTCACGTCAACCAGTTGGTCTGTTTATAAGCTGACATCCTAGCGGTCCGCTAATGAATCGTGGCTTTGAAACACGTACACTTTCTATTTCATAGGATGTTACTGTAAACCTCACTCCTCTGACCTCTAAAGGTGCTCTACCGACAATTGGTAGAGGCCATAGTCTTTAGCCTCCTTTTTAGAGCAACCGACTCTCATGCGGAAGGTCGCCGGTTCGATCCCAGCTGAGAGCGGGTTGGGTGGTTTACGACCGGCAGGGTTACACTACAGCAGAATGAACCCCCAACTATTCCAGCATATACTTTATGCAGTGGATGCCCTTCAAGCCAGTACTGGGAAACACCCATACACATTCATTCATACACTTAAACACTACGGCCAATTTAGTGTATCCAACTCGCCTATAGTGCATGCATTTGGACTGTGGAGGAAACCATCGCCACATGAGAGAACATGCAAACTCCACACAGTAATGCCAACTAATCCTGTTGGGACTCGAACCAGCAACCTTCTTGTTGTGAGAGAGGGTGCTCGCTGCAGAGCCATTTGAGGAGAGGTGAGCTCCAGAGAGGGGGAGCATGAGCTGTCGCTCCTCCTCCTGTAAGCTGTTTTAATGCGTACACCAACCCCACCCCTAACCCTACCCCCAGTGACATCACTCGTAGAAGAAGTGCAAAAAAGGTGGAGCTCAAGCTTAAGCTCCCCCTCTCTGGAGCTCACCTCTCCTCAAATGGCTCTGCAGCGAGCACCACTTGTGTTGTGAGGCAACAGTGCTGCATATACTACTATCATAAAATACTTTTATTACAGTAGTAGAAGCACTGCAGTTAATTCATTATAGGCAGTCATACAGTATCCCCAGTATAAATGAGATTCGTCAATGAGATACAATAGCATTAGCCACACTATCAGACATGATATCGTACCTTTACAGAAAAAAAAGGTTATTCACAGGTTAACTTTCTTTAGATTATCATCTTTAGGTCAAGACCGTGGCGTTGAAGTTGATTAGGAATTAACTGAAGTCAAGTAAATGTGATTACTTTGTACTGGATTATAATCAGCAGAGCACTAACAAGGCCCACATATTTAGAGAGAAGATTTGGATTATGATTCAGAAGAATATCAAAGTGCAACCTGGATCAGTCAGAATCATACTTTCCACAATCCCTGAACAAAAACACATGCATTTATATTTGGGGTAAGGAGAGCTCTAATACAAATAGGAAACACTGTACAGCGTTCTGTATATAAACTGCTTGCCTATAGATGAAACCCTCTCAAATGAGGCTCATCTTTTTGTATTGTTCGGTTTATCCTTCTCATTCTCAGTGTCTTATTTATAATGTATAGCTTTTAAAATGCCAATTTTGCCCATTATGATTTTTTGGGGTATAACATCTGCTGAATCAGGGGTGCTCAATCCTGTTCCTGGAGATCTACCTTCCTGTACAGTTTAGCTCCTACCCTGATCAAACCCACCTGAACCAATTAATAAGGACCTGAAATCCACTTGATAATTACAGACAGGTGTGTTTGATAAGGGTTGCAACTGAAATCTGCAGGAAGGTAGATCTCCAGGAACAGGATTGGCCACCCCTGTGCTGAATAATGCTGAAGTGGACTCAAACGAAAAATAAATATGAATATCAACGACTTAATGGATTTATTCATTTATTTTCCTTCAGCTTAATCTCCATTTCATGGGTTACCACAGCAGAATAAACCGCTAACTATTCCAGCATATGTTTTACACCGCAGTTGCCCTTCCAGCCGCAACCCAGCACTGGGAAATTGATTTATTATTATTATTTTAAATGTGTTGTCTTCCATGATTGTGATTTGAATCATCACTATTAGCATGAGGTGGCAATAAAATGTTCTACCTATTTCTCTTCATGACCTTTATCCTGAGTTGCTATAAGCTAGATTACATAAACAGTTCAAAAAGTTCAATAAATTAAAAGTTATATTCCTTTTAAATTTATGAAAATAATAAAACAATAAATGTATATATTATTGTATTACATAAAATAAGTGTTTTTTCAAAACCTGTTAAGTCCAAATATAGCAGAAAATCTAAATATTTAAACAAATTATATTCCAAAATTTTCCAAGTTGATATCTCTAAAGATGAGCTTTCAGTCAAATTTGGTTTGGCTGCAGTACCAAAAATCACCACCAGGTGACATTCAGATTACATTAGTGACCCTATGTTTTGAAGAATATGAACAATTTTTTAAATACTTTTGACAGTACTTGTAAAATTCTAAAAAGGTTTGGGCAGTGAGGTGATATTTGACTTAAAATTAGTCTCTAAAAAACATTTTAAAAATGGATTGCTGTAGCAAAGTAATGCTTTACGACTCTGAAGAGTAACCTTGTGGCAAATTACAGAAATATCTTATCTTATCAATTAATAAATAAATTGGAAACTAGAGGTTGTAAGCTTTCAAATGATATATAGTTTGTCGTGATTGCTTTATGTTCAGACTACAATATTATGGTTTAAATATGTAGACGCAAAAGGATTTTGATCTCTTACTCTTCCTAAATAACAAAATAATATTAATAAAGTTTTTCATGATTAGATCAGGATGTAATTGCACTATATTGAAGATACCAGTTCTGCAATCAGGACGATGGTAGTTATGGGCTTAAATCTTGGTCTCCTGATGCCAGTTATTTCAGAGGCTTATTTCAAAGGACTAAACATTTATTAATTTTAGAATCATCTGCAAGCTGTTAAAATATTTTGGAGGGGTTTAGCTTGGACAGCAGTAGTAGCTGTGGAATGGTATTCAGTGTGTGTCTGTTGACTATCCTGGAAGATAAACCATTTTAGTACATGAATAAAATGTGGGAAAATTATGGATTTCTTTTCAGAACACTGTTGGTTGGGTTAGGGAAGTGGGTGATCTGGTCAGTCGGTGCTTTTGAAAACACTACTGGTTGGGTTTAGGGAAGAAGGAGGGTCAGTGTATCTTTTGGTCATTGGATATTTATTTTAGAAACAGATATTAAAAAACAAGAAACGATTTATTTATTTATTTATTTTATTTAAAAAAAATTAAATTCAATGCGTTTTTTGAATTTTAAAACTAAAATAAAAAAACAGCTCGGTTTTTCTTTTTCCATGGTGAATAACCAAAATTCAAAAATGATTTCATTTTCTTTCTTTTTTTTTCGAATAACAAAAAATTGAATCGTGAAAAAACAAAAACAAATAAACACTTTTTTTTTTTTTTTTTTGAAACCAGAGAGGCCAACTCATTTATGGTGACACAATGCTGACCTGCTAGCCTACTATTGTTTTTTTCCACTTAATCTCTTTTTTCCACTTTTCCTCTAAAACATGACTCATTTTTGTTTTTCAATATCTGTTTCTAAAATAAATATCCAATGACCAAAAGATACACTGACCGAGGAGGGTGGGTCAGTCAATTGGTTGGTCAGTCAGTCAGTAGACAGCGGCCTCTGGTGGATTTACGAGAGAACAGCAGGTGCGAATGGCACTCGCGAGAGAAAGTTGAGATCTGAAAAAACATACACAGCGGACTCTAGTGGATTTGCGAAAACAAAAACTGCAAAAAACGTAGCTCCTGGGACATATTTGGCGCTCTCCAGAAATGTATACATGAGTACGTTTTCAGAATGAGCCTTATTACTGTGTACATTAAATCAGAAATGATGATGCTAATATAGACCTGAAGCTTACCATGGCCATGCACAATTCATTGTGTTCATATTTGATTTAGTTGATTTGTTTCGATCCAACAAACCTGAAGGATTCATTTCACTACCAGCTGATTTCTTCAGACACTGAAGCAAAAAGAATAAGACGTATAACGTCAACAAAGCTGTATAATATAACTAAAATCTCTCTTTTTTTTTTTTTGGTGGTAATTAGATCTTTATAGTTTCCCTCATCATGTTTGACTGTTTTGCCATGGTTCCATGCAACACTTAACTCTCAGCTTCAACATGTTTAAGATTCCTTTTGCAGTATTCACACCTGTATAAGCCTTCCTGAAAAAGTCTTCTCTCCAGATTTCACATCCAGATGGTCACAAATTGATTTATAAGTCAGGTTTTCGAGCAATCATTCCCCTCAGATTTGTAAACTGGAGCTTTACGGCTGATTTGCTTTGAATGATAGCTGTAACTTTGGAAATTTGTATCTCTGAATGACAGCTTGAAGAACATCAGCAAACGTGTGTTTTGCAGGGAGCCACCATAAAGAGAGACGAGTCGTCTGGAGCTATAATCGTGGCTCGGGTCATGAGAGGAGGAGCTGCTGATAGAAGTGGTGAGTTGCATTGTAATTTATAAATATAATACAGTAAATAGCGCTTAACTCACAATGCCTTAAATGTGATGCTATGTTACTATGTGGGCCATGTATAACGCATTTACTAACATGAACATACAATGATTGATTTGACTCGTTTTTGCTTTGAAAGAATAATACTTTTGTCACCCCATTGGCAGATTATATTACTTGTTTCAAGGGAAAACACTTATTTTTGACATATTACTTCTGAAAACAAGACAATGTTTTGCTTGTCTAGAAAATGCTTCTTGATTTAGATATTTTAAGATATTTGGACTATAAACAAGACAAAAACTTTAAGTGAGAACAGCATTTTTTGCAGTGCAGGGTGTGGAATGACATGAGGGTGAGTAATTACTAACCAGGCCTGGAAAACAAATCACAGTCAGGTTTCTTGGGGTCTTCCTGACCCCAAATATTAGTAGACCAATTACATAGAAATATATGAATTTTATATGATTACCTAAATAACATTTTTTACAGTCACTTCTTAACTTTGCATTTGACTTGAGGTTTGGTGAAATCGCAGACAAATGCCTGAAATCACAGGCACATCTGCGCTTGTTTATATGAGTAACAATCACACAGTGTGAACTATCAAAGACATGATCTGAGAGAATCGCTGATGATGCCGTCAGATATTTGGCGTACTCAAAAACATGCGGTGTGAAATGTGTTCTGGTTGAAAATAACATCAGTGATTACCTCCAGCCAATGAGAGAGCAGCATTCGCTAGTGTGGGTATCTGCAGGCCAGCGGGAGGTTGAGGGAGAAGTTAAAAGGGCTTTTTTTTGGTCTGTTTGGAGCCAAGAAATGGAGGAAAAACTACTGTTAATTTGGCAGGAGCACCCGTGTCTATTTGACATGTCATCTGAGACATATCACAACCAGGTCAAAAAAGAAAAAAGTTGAGGAGTAATTGTTAATTCCCTTCGAAGCCAGATGAGCAAAATAAGTACATTTTCTACCCCACTAAAGGCTTCTTATGTAGTTAATAAAAAGATTCACTTCTCCCATTCATTTTCATTGTGGAACCTGTGTGTGATTTTTTATTTTTTTTTTACACACCTTTAAAACAACCAAATCAAGTCCAGTTTTTTGTGTTTTAAGCAGCCTGATCTCACACGAAAACGTAAGTATTTTACGTTTTGCCAGTTCAGTGGCTAATTCAGTTCAGTCGTACGAAATTGTACGATTTTAAAAAGGAGGTGTGGCACCCAACCACACCCCTAAACCCAACCGTCATTGGGGGATGAGCAAATCGTACTAAATTGTACGAATTAGATCGTACAAATTCATACGAATTAGCCACTAAATCAAAAAGTTACGAATTGATTGCGATAGAGATTGCGTTGGTTTTCAAATAGTTTCATACCACTCAGATGAAAAGAACACACACACACACACACACACACACACACACACACACACACACACACACACACACATATATATATATATATATATATATATATATATATATATATATATATATATATATATATACATATATACATATATATATATACATATATACATATATATATATATATATATACATATATATATATATATACATATACATACATGAAAAAATAGGAGACATTAAGGGTTAACAGAATTTTCACTTTTGAGTGAACTAAACTTTATAGCCATTAATTGTTTTATCCTACAGGTCTGATTCATGAAGGTGACATGCTCAAGGAAGTCAATGGTGTTCCAGTGGAGGACAAAAACCTACAGGAGATCATCCCAATACTGGTACGCATTAGTTTTTTGTTTGTTTTTAATTTATTGATGTTTATTTAAATAATGGAGGACTGTCTCTGGTGAAATATGAACAACAGTGGTGACAACCCTACTGAAAAATCCAGCTTAAACCGGACTAGGATGGTTGCCTGGTTTTAGCTGGTTGACCAGCCTGATTTTAGAGGTGTTTTGGCCATTTCTAGGCTGGTTTCCAGCCATTTCCAGCCTGGTCTTAGCTGGTCAGGGTGGGAGAGCTATGTCCAGCTTAAACCAGGCTGGTTTTGGCTGGTCATTTTCCAGCCTGACCTGCTAAGACCAGGCTGGAAATGGTTGGAAACCAGGTTGGAAATGGTCAAAACCCCTCTAAAACCAGGCTGGTTTAAGCTGGATTTTTCAGCAGGAAAGTGATACATTAAGAGTGCAAGTTAAAACTGTGCTTACATAATCATGTTTTACCAATTGTAAACTTAATGTAATGGTCCCCTGGGGGCTGTAGCATGAAGCTGGATTAGCTGAAGTTTCTGTTCAGTTTGCACCAATCTTGGGTTCTAGGTAACATGGAGGCAACTCAACTTTAATCACTCTTTCTTGCCATTATATTATGGAGCTGAGCTGAGCTAGCTTTATGGTATCTTAAACCCAGACCTGATGTGAACTAAACTCAAGCTTAACTAGCTAGTCAGCTAATCTGGTACAAGTACAGGCACCTCTAGTGCTTTG
>NC_141022.1:4652500-4697500 GCF_052040795.2 Danio rerio
CAAAGTGTCTATTAATATTTCTATAACAGGAAAGGTAAGACAAATTAAGCATAATAATGATAACGATAACGACGGAGCTGCATTTATCATTCAATTTTCATGTTTAGGTATTTTAAAACATTTTTAGCAATGTTTTACATGTCCGTGAAGATTTCCCAAAGATGGGTTGCGGCTGGAAGGGCATCCGCTGCGTAAAAACGTGCTGGATAAGTTGGCAATTCATTCCGCTGTGGCGACCCCGTATTAATAAAGGGACTAAGCCAAAAAGAAAATGAATGAATGAATGTCTGTGAAGAAGAGAACATTCACAAGTGCTCTTTATACCAGGCGGCCCTAATTAATTAGATAGCCTTCTGATGGTGAACTGCGCCTCAGCAACCAACGCACCTATAAAATGTCCTCTTGAAAAAACACAGCAGTCTACAGCGCTTATAAGAGCAGCACTGGAGAGGATCCAGAGGAGCTTCCAGCCAGACGCACAGTAGCAGCACACACACTCACACACACAGAGAGAGAGACTCACTGGAGAAAGCGGAGATCAGCTGTATTCATGTTCAGGGGCGCAGGAGACTCCAGAGCTGCTCCATATAGTGGAAAAGCGCAGATGCAGAGCGCAGAGCTGCAAATGAAGATGAGCTGACAGGATGCTGGACGACTCTGAAACTACACTATAGCGACGCACAGGGAACTTTGTAAGTGCCTTTTGTTTGTTTTTAAGCAGCTGCTAATTAAACATTGCTTGATAAAATGTTATTTATTTTTTTATATATTTATTTTGAATTTAGCACATTTTCTAAATGATTCAGTGCATTCAGTTAATAAACAATTAAATAAATAAATTTAACTAATTGTGCTTTTAAAAGTGCTTTTTTGTTTTGTTTTTAAGCAGTTTCTAATTAAACATCTAATTTTTCAAATTTATATAGGCTACTGAATGCACTGAATAAATTATGAATTTAACAAAGGTATTTCATAAATTATACAATGCATTGAGTAAATAAATTAAATTCAATAATTGTTGATCTAAAAAAAATCACGAACTGTTTTTAAACAGTTACTAATTAAACTTCGCTTGATTAAACTTAAAGTATCGTACTTTTAAGGTATTTATTTACTTAATGCATTACGTATTTAACATATTCCATCAATTATTAATCCAGTAAATTGAAAATAAAAATATATAAATATTATCAGTAATAATAAATACAAATAATTCTTAAAATAATATCCATTACAATGCGGAATATAATTACAATGCGTAATATAAAATCTCGCAGAGACGTTTCAAATAACAGACTTTAATTACCTTCACAGGTTGCGTCCTAGTAATTTCAGGGAAAATATTCCGTGCACAGACTTTGGAGGTACATGTGGATTTGGCACATGGCAGTGAATGGAGATGAACACGGCAGTCTTCAGTAAGTTTGACCAGCTGCGCTTTGAGGAAAGCGGACAAAATGTGGAGAGAAGCAGCAGGAGTTATTTAGAGCTGATTGATGGACAACGTTCAGATTTACTCACAAGCCACAAAGTGATGGATGGCAACGACGCTCTCAAACACAGGAGAAATGGGTACGTTTTGAGCTCCATCATGAGTTATATCCTGTACATATATTTGATTCACTATAACGTAATGTGGCGGCAGGGGTATTTAAAATGGACGCGACCGTTATGCTTTTCCCGCCTCCATAATCATTAGTAAACAATGTGTGACAACTGTGTCGTCAGTTATAAAGTGTAAAAAGTTTCGTTTAGTAGTCTACCCAAACTAGCAGTTTTTACGGTAGTTTTTGTTTAACGATACTAAGTTATGTTTTTCCCGCCTCAACAGTGTAAGCAATGTGTGACAAAACTAGTAACGTTATCAGTTATCAAGTATAAACCTTTTTGTTTAGTAGTTTACCCACATAGTAATATAGCAATTTTTACTGTAGTATTTTTGAACGATACTATAGTAAAGTGTATTATACTGTACAACTTAGTTATGATAAATTGATATATAATATATAAACTAATAATTGTAAGAAATATTGTAGTGTACTTTAGTTATTCAAGTTAGTTCAGTTAGTTTAACTGTTGTGTATTGTAGCCTATACAATTAGAAAACCTAGAACAGAACTAGGTCATTCGTTTAGATTACAGTAAATTCTGTAGTAAAACAACTATTGTAGAGTTACCTCAGCAGACTAATTGTTGTACTTTACTGTGGTATTATTCAATTGTGTTTGAATAATAAACCACATTTATAGTAAATCAATAACTTTATAAAAATTGTCCTTATACTATTTTAACAACCCATTTCCTTCTCGAACAATTCTGAATGATCTTTTTGATCTACCTCAAATGTTAAATGTGTATTTTATTGATTTATTTTTGGTTATGATGTCAAAATGTTATATTACCTGCTGATAATATGCCATGTCGACAAATACAGTTACCTTGCCTATAAATTACTATAGTATTTTTTTTTTCATGTGGTTAATGACAACAGAGCAAAATGTTCATTTTAGGCTTCTGGCGGTAAATAGTACTTTAAAGGTAGATAGTAGATTTCTCCAATTTATGGAGAAAACATTACAGCCACTAGATTTAAAACAAGATTTATTGCTTGTTATCACAGAAAAATAACAGTGATGTGCTCCTCAAAGTCATGCATTAAAGTCTACTGGGTTATGTATTTTGATATTTAATAAGATAAAGATGGGCATGCTGCGCAGACTTGGTCCACAGTGACATCTGCTGATTGCCTTAATGCTATATCAACATCTTATAATCGGAAAGTCGTCTTTTAACGTTGAAGTTGAACTGCAGTGTGCTAGTCTTTGTTTACAAGATTATTTCTCATGGAAAGTGTTTGGGTTATGCGCTGACGACTCAATAATTTGTGTTAATATAGTGTGGTGAGTGCTATTGATGCTTTGTTGATGGTTTGTCAAAACTAAAACCTTAAAAAAATGTGCCTGTGTCTCCCATTAAATGTTATTTTTTGCAGACAATTATTATAAAATCAGCAAAGTAATTGAGGAAGACATTAGATTTATTAAATGATGAATGATTTGTTGAGTTGCGGTAAAGATGATATGTGTAATATTTACGTGGTATATTCCTTGAAGGGGTGGTTCACCCAAAAACGAAAATTTACTCTCTATTTACTCACCCTTAAGTGGTGTTATAAATCTTTATGGGTCTTTAACACTAAAGATATTTTGAAGAAAGCTGAAAAACGTTAACCATTGATGGAAAAACAGCTACTTTAGAAGTCAATAGTTACAGGTTTTCAACATTATTCAAAATATATTCTTGTGCGTTTAACACAAAAAAGACTCATACAGGTTTGAAACAAAGGTTTTGGGGCTCTTTAAAGTCATCAATCATTTGTAACATAGCCTAAAAAATATAATATGACATCTTTGAATATAAGAATGACATCTTCGCTTTGTGTTGTTGTGTTTGAGCAGTGGAGGGAAGGTGCGTCACAAGCGTCAGGCTCTTCAGGATATGGCTCGACCGCTGAAGCAGTGGCTCTACAAGCACCGGGACAATCCTTATCCCACCAAGACTGAGAAGATACTGCTGGCTCTTGGGTCCCACATGACCCTGGTTCAGGTGAGTCCAAACAAGCCAGTCAAATCAGTCTGATTGACACTAAAAATTGATCAGGTTTACACATGTTGGATCTAGATTTGGCTGAATGGACTCCAGTTTTGGAAATAGGTTCATATTACAACTCTCCTAGAGTTAAACTGTTGAGTTTTACCAATTTTTAATCCACTCAGCTAATCTCTGTGTCTGGCTGGAGAACTATTACCTTAGCTTAGCATAGAGCATTGAATTGGATTAGACCATTAGCATATGAATATATTTATTCGTTCATTTTCGTTTCGGCTTAGTCCCTTTTGTTAATCTGGGGTCGCCACAGCGGAATGAACTTATCCAGCATATGCACAGGACAGCAGACATAAGAAGAATATAAGCAGAATTAAATTAATACACAGGTGAACAAACAAGTGTTAAACATGTGAATCTAATAAACTAATAATGGGTTAACAAGGAGGGTGTGACTAGACAATAGACGAGAGAGCACATGACACAGAGACAACAAAAGCCATGTGCTCACAGAAAACGTGACAAGAACATGTAGCCAATGAGAGAACTCATTAAGCACGCGTTCACAATAACTGGACGAGACTGAAGCACGCGGCCACAATGTAAACACAGAGCCACGTGCTTGGACAACACAAATAGACACAAGACACGAGCACATGATAGATGAACACCTGACCGTGCGCTCACACATACGCAACACGCATGTTTAATTTCAGCGTCAACCAAAACCAACTAGATGGAGGAGCTGAGAATGAAACAGCGCAATGTCGACAGAACAAAAACACAAACACGAGTACAAGAGCACGCGTCTGAGACACGCACAGAGCCCGCGCGGCTGCATCAAGCACACAGAGACACACACAATAGCCCCTTTCACACATACAGACCTTTCCGGAAAATTGCCGGCAATTTTCCGGAAAGGTTGTATGTGTGAACAGGTCCTTTTTGAAAATACCGGTAAATTCGTTCTGGCTATTTTCCGGAAAGAGAAGTTGTAACATTACCGGCAATTTGCCGGAATGCTGCGCTGTGTGAATGCAGAAGGAAGATTCCCGTAATAAGCGCGTGCACGTCTAGAACGTGCTGACGTGAGACGTCTGCTTTAGCCAATCACAACAGTCAGACGCATTTAGGTCCGCGCGGTTTGAGGATAAAAGCCTTTGAATATTTTTCCAGACACATTTAGCTGCTAGAAGTTAGTCAGATCAAGTTTATATGTTCTTCTTGATGCCGACTGTGTAAATAATCATCGATGAGATGCTTATGATAAGCCGTTGTTTGTTTACCTTCAAGCTTTGCGTGCGCCTATGAGCGCCTGCACACGCACATATTATGAACATCTCGACATGCGAAAGTGATCCTGCGAAAGTTGTTCACAATATTGATCATCCACAGAGTTTGTAATTTAGTCAAATGTTTACAAATACAAGCGCAGCCGTTTAAAGCTCATTTGTGGTGAATGATGTCAGAATTTACCGGTATTTTGGAATGGATGTGTGAATGCTCTTTTCCGGAAAATTTCCGTAACGTCCTCGCCTGTGTGAACAGCGCTTTTTTCAATATACCGGTAAAGTCGTTCCGGAAATTTTCCAGAAATTTACCAGTATCACTGTGTGAAAGGGGCTATTGACAGAAACAGGACAAGACAGAGCTAGTGTCCGGACTCTGCCACCAAAATAAGAATTTACAAGACCAGCGTGGCAGAACCCTGACAGAATCCAGCGTCTGATGAAAACGTTTTTCTTTTTTCCCCTCACTTCATATCAGATTTTGCCTACTCTTCATCATGAGGAAGACAAGTAGGAATCATTAACAAGTGTATGTATTATGAAGGACTCAGATTCATAGAACTGGATTGGAGAGGTGTTATTCAAGTCACATGCATTATAAGTTTACAATATAGAAGTTACGCATTAAAATACCCTTACATATAAATTTTTAATTTTAAAACTTAAAATTTAATTTAAAATTAATTTTCACTAATTATATTAGTATTTTTTAAGTATGCTTTAAAAATAATTTAAATATTTGTAGACTAGAAATATTTGTATTATACCATTTTTTTTTTTTAATGCGGGCAATACATTACAGATTCATTTTATTTAAAAATATTACATTAATCTTATTTTTAATTCAACTATAGCGGCCAGGTAGGGGGCCTACAAGATATTGGGCCCAGGGGCCTCTGAATTCTTAATCCGGGCCTGGACAACTGGGAGCTTTTATGGTTCTTCGGACTAATGGAAGATCTTTTAGAGGAGATTGGAATCTAAAGACACACTAGAACAGGGGTGGGCAAACTCGGTCCTGGAGGGCCAGTGTCCTGTACAGTTTAGCTTCAACACTAATCAAACACACCTGAACAAGCTAATCAGTGATCTTCAAGATCACTAGAAATCTGTAAGCAGGTGTGTTTGATTAGAGTTGTAGCTAAACCGTGCAGGATATCGGCCCTCCAGGACCGAGTTTGCCCACTCCTGTACTAGAATTAAGTGTGTTTAATAAAAGACTTAATGCCCATTTGATTGCCATTGACTTCCATTCTATGTTTGTTGCTACTATGGATCTCAATGGCTGCTTTTTCTCCAACATTCTTCAAAATATCTTGTTTTCTGATCAAAACCAAAAAGAAATGTGATGGTGAGTAAATAGTAAGGCGATATTCATTTTTGGGTGAACTATCCCTTTAAGGACTCTGACTTGACTGATATGAAATACCAAAAACAGTGGTTTGTTCTGAAGACAATCGAACAAAATATTGCTTAAGGGCGCTAATTGTATTGACCTTAAAATGGTTTAACAAAAAATTAACCTGCTTTTATTCTAACCGAAATCAAACAAGTAAGACTTTCCCCAGAAGAAAAAATATTATAGGAAATAGTGATATCATTGAAATACCAAAAACTTACCAAGTGTCATCTCGCATGAACATCCTCTTTCAACTTGGAGAATTCAGGCAGATGTGCTGAAGATCAGCTTGAAATAAATACATTAGTCTTTCTGACTGTATAGTGTCCAAACCCCAACGGCATCAAAACAACCCAACACAAAACCTCATTCCCAGCATTGCTTTTATCACAACTCAGAGGAGGCTTTATTGTTTGCATGCACACACACACACACACAAACGCAAACATATGGCCATGATGAACCAGCCAGAAAATTCAGCCATTGTCTTATCAATCCATTTTCCCCCTTTTTTTTCCATTTGCATTAGCGGTGTCATCTCGCTCCTATAGTTTCTCCTATGATAAACCTACATGATCACGTGTTGTAGTAGCTCAACGGAGGAACCGTCACTCTGAATTTGTTCCATTTGTAAACTATCGTAATTATAGATGGATGAAGAGCCAAGTCTGGAAATTTCTTATGTAACACTTCCAGTCTCCTGAACTTCGGCAGGTCTCTTTCTGAGGTCCACTGAAAACTCTTTTTGTTGGCTCATAAACAGAATCCTCATGAGAAGAGTAGGGCAGTGATGTGTGTTTGATAATGCAGAGCAGGTCTGTCTAATTGCAGTCAAATACCTGATTCTTGTGCTCTAAAAATGTTTTTCACTGAAGATCTTAAACGTTTAAACTGTTGCTCCAGTAGATTTATGGCACTACAGAGTAGTGCATGTGTTATTTATTAAGTGCTGTCTGTGTTTAATATCAAGACATAGATGGAAAATCGGGTATCATTGAGGAGCCACTCAAGCAGAAATCCAGATTGTTTGAAAGTATTAAAAATTTATTTATTTAATTTAATTTAATTTAATTTAATTTAATTTAATTTAATTTAATTTAATTTAATTTAATTTAATTTAATTTAATTTAATTTAATTTATTTTGTTTTATTTTATTTTGTTTTGTTTTATTTTATTTTATTTTTTTGCAGTTCATGGCTTGAAAATGCAAAAGCTACTACCTTATAATCAATCAAAATTGACAATCAATATGACTGTACAATTAATGTCAGATTAATTAATGTCAATTAAAGTCAAATATCTTCTCTTTTTATTAGTTATTATTTATTTTTATTTTATTTTAGCTGTTCATGGCTAATATGATTGTACTTTTAATGAAATCAAATATTTTCTCTTTTTAAAATGTTTTATTATTATAATTTTTTTAAATTATTTTATTTTATTTAGCTTTTATAATATAATTAATAATTTATTTTTTATTATTTTATTTTTTCTTTTTTAACTTTCCATGGCTTGAAAATGCAAAATCTACAGATTTATAATCAATAAAAATGTACATAAAATGGTTATCCATGGTTATTAACATAAAAATATCTTCTCTTTTTTATTAGTTATTATTAATTATTTATTATTTATTTTATTTTATTTTATTTTTGGCTGTCCAAGTGTCCATGACCAATATGATTATACTTTATATAAAGTCAAATATCTTCTTTTTTATATTTTATTACAATTTTTTAATGATTTCATTTTATAAAGTTTTTATAATATAATTAATAATATATTTTTTATTGTTTTATTTTATTTTATTTTGCTGCCTTGGCTTGAAAATGCAAAGCTACAAGCTTAAATCAATACAATTCTTTAATGACAATCAATATATTTGTACTAAGAATGCATATTTTCTCTTTTTTCATTCATTTTCTTTTCGGCTTAGTTATTTTTTCGGGGTCTGCCAACTTATCCAGCATGTTTTTACGCAGCGGATGCCTTTTCAGCCGCAACCCATCTCTGGGAAACATCCATACACACTCATTCACACACTCATACACTACAGACAATTTAACCTACCCAATTCACCTATGTTTGGACTGTGGGGGAAACCGGAGCACCTGGAGGAAACCCACAGAAACGCCAACTGACCCAGCCAAGACTCGAACCAGCGACCTTCTTGCTGTGAGGCGACAGCACTACCTACTGCGCCACTGCATCGCCATTTTTTTTTATAATTTATAATTTTATTTTCTTTGTCCAATGCAATGCTTGAAAATGCAAAAGCTACAACCTTATAATCAATAAAAATTGACAAGCAATATGACTGTACTATTAATGAAGTGAAATATTTTCTCTTTTTTGACCCATCAAGAAACAAGCTGCAGCATTATTGAACCAGTTGCAAACATTAAAAAATGGTCAATACATTCATTTAGGGAATAAAAATAGTAAAAGCTTGTTGAAACTAAGCATTATTGACACTAAAATATTGAAATGATTTGAGTTTTCATAGCCCACCACAATGTCAAAAGCTGACTCTAACAAGATTTGCATGTCAAATTTTAATTCAGCTTCAAAAAATGACGTCGTTTTTATTTCCACAGGTTCAGATATATTAGTTTACATTGCTCCTGAGTTTGAGATATGCGATGATATATATAAGTTGTGGTTTTTTGTATTAAACAATGCTGCATTTGTGTTTTTCAGGTGTCAAATTGGTTTGCGAATGCAAGGCGTAGACTCAAGAACACAGTTCGACAGCCGGACTTGAGCTGGGCTTTACGTATAAAACTGTACAACAAATATGTCCAAGGCAACGCAGAGAGACTGAGCATTAGCAGTGATGACACAGCATCAGATGGTATGCACAGATATACACAGAGATTTACCTGTTATATACAGTGTTCAGTGTATATGAGTACACCCCTCACAAATGCAACACAGGCTGATTGTGAAAATGTACTCCCGTATACATACCTGGAGAGCCCAAATTATATAGCCAGAGCTATGTATGGCTGCATTTCGTATTTTAAATGAACGCTACAGGGCGGTATGATGGTTTCTTTTCGCACTACTAGCTGGCAGGTTACCTCTGTGTGGATGGCTTTTCCAGTGTTACCAGTTTTCCCAGTAGCTCACCGCGTATGTTGGGGGATTTCTTTCGGATGAGACGTTAAACCGGGGTCCCGACTCTCTGTGGTCGTTAAAAATCCCAGGATGTCATCCGAAAAAGAGTAGGGGTTTAACCCCGGCATCCTGGCCAAATCTGCCCACTGGCGTCTGTCCATCATGGCCTTCTAACCCTCCCCATATGATAATTGGCTTCATCAATCTGTCTCCTCTCCACCAATCAGCTGGTGTGTGGTGTGCGGTCTGGCCAGAAATGGCTGCCATCGCGTCATCCAGGTGGATGCTGCACACTGGTGGTGGATGAGGAGATTCCTGGTGGATGAGGAGATCTAAAATAAATTGGCCGTAGTGCATGTGTAAATGACAGTGTGTATGGGTATTTCCCAGTATTGGGTTGCAGCTGGAAGGGCATCCGCTGTGTAATAGTTGGCGGTTCATTCCACTGTGGTGACCTCTAATAAATCAGAGACTGAGCCGAAGGAAAATGAATGAATGAAGTTAAACACTGTTTAAAAAATAGCCACTTGAGTAGCTCTACAGCCTCTGCTGACTAACAGACTCCCCAAGGTCCTAATGTCCACCTGGCAACACGACTGATTCACATGGGAAAAGTAAAAAGGAAAGTGAAAGGAAAATACACAAATAACAAAGTTATGTCATGAAATGCTTAGTCTTGATTTAAATTTGATTTTATAAGTCACCTAGAGGTAAATAGTTGAGTTTTACCATTTTAAATTCATTCAACCAATCTCCAGGTCTGGCTTGAGCAATTATAGCTTAGCTTAGCATAAACCATTGAATCAGATTAGACCATTAGCATCTCACTCTATAAAAATCATAAAAGATTTAATTTTCCTATTTAAAGCTTGACTTTTCTTTAAGGTCGACAGAAAATCAAAAGTTGCTATTTTTTATTTTATTTTCAGCTCAGTCCCTCGGGGGTCGCCACATCGGAATGAACCGATAACTTGTTGTGTATGTTTTACACAGCGGATGCCCTTCCAGCTGCAATCCATCACTGGAAAACACCCATAAACTCTCATTCATACACATATACTAAAGGGAATTTAGCTTATTCAATTCATCTATAGTGCATGTCAGAGGGAAACCGGAGCACCCGGAGGAAACCCACGCAAACACGAAGAGAACATGCAAACTCTACACAGAAATACCATCTGACCCAGCCGAGGCTCGAACCCACTGCACTAGTGTGCAGCCCATTTTCAAAGTCTACACAATATTATGCAACGCACCTACCAGGGGACTATTAATGGCACAATGGCTCAGTGCTTAGCACTGTCGCCTCACAGCAAGAAGGTCACTGGTTCGAGCCTTGGCAGGGCCAGTTGGTATTTCTGTGTGGAGTTTGCTTGTTCTCATGTTAGTGTGGGTTTCCTCCGGGTGCTCCGGTTTCCCCCTCAAGTCCAAAGGCATATGGCATAGTTGAATTGGATTAACTAAATTGTTCGTAGTGTGTGTGTGTGTGTGTGTGTATGGGTGTTTCCCAATACTGGGTTGCAGCTGGAAGGGCATCTGCTGCATGAAACAGAAGGAAAATGAAAGAATGAATTAAAATATTTTGTTTTACGATTTTTTAAATCTATGAGCTAGATGCTAATGGTCTAATCCAACTCAATGATTTATGCTAAGCTAAGCTAAAAGTGCTCCCGCCACACCGGTAGACCGGCTGAATGGAATAAAAAAATGGTAAAACTCAACTATTTAATTTTAATTACACACACACACACACAATATCAATCCCAAGCATCCACTCTCTGGGTCCTAGTGCCGTAAGACATTTGCTTTTTTGGAGCTGTTGTGTTACACTAACAAAACTGAAAGGACAAAATGTTATTT
This sequence comes from Danio rerio, assembly GCF_052040795.2. Taxonomy (NCBI): domain Eukaryota; kingdom Metazoa; phylum Chordata; class Actinopteri; order Cypriniformes; family Danionidae; genus Danio; species Danio rerio. The sequence continues at coordinate 4,663,776 of NC_141022.1, forward strand.
CTATCTGAGATCAAAGCATCACTTGGGGTCATAAAAACACAAGTCTGATTTTAATTCATTGTGAGAAGCTAACACTAATCAGGGAGTGAACATCTCAAACTAAGGGTTACAAGTGTATTATGTGTTTCTGCCACAGATGGGGAGAACAATTTGCAGATGCAGGCCAGCGAGTCCGACTATAACAGAGCCGTGCACAAGAGCGTTATTCAGGACAGCAGAGTCAAAGTGGGCCGAAACGCAGACCCCTCGGTTTGTGATGATTATGTTTCGCCACCGAAATACAAGAACAGCTTGCTGAACCGCTATCTGAATGATTCCCTTCGGCATGTAATGGCCTCTGATAAAGTTATGGACTCTCGGAAGAGGAACCATTCGGGATCGTTTAGCTCCAACGAGTATGAGGATGATTTTCTCTCGCCCTCTTCAGAAGCTGAGGCAAACTTCACCTACCACACAGGTAAGAGTTACCATAAACTGTCACATTTACAAAATTAGGAGGGTTGTCAATACACTGAAAAATATGTGTTTTCTGCTTATTTATGGCTGCATTATGGGATGTTGATCTCTGCTTTGTCGACTTTGATGTTGAAAATTCAACTCTTCAGTTTAACAAAGTGACTTTTATTGACATTTTAGTAGTGTAAAATAATGTAATGTATAAGAAATGATATCTATATATAGAGAAATAAGTCTGTAAAATAAATAATACTGGCAGTTTATTACCACACTGCAAAAAATGCTTTTCTTACTAAGGGTGCTTTCACACCTACACTTTTGTTTCGGAACGTGTCTCGTTTGCCCAGTTAGCGTGGTTCGTTTGGCATATGTAAACAGGGCAATCGCGCTCGGTTCCGCGCCAAAGTAATCGCTCCAAGATCGCTTGAATGAGGTGGTATCGGCTCGATTGAAACGAACCCTGGAGCGGTTCGATTGCAGTGAGAAAGCGACCCAATCCGAGCGCGGTTATATTACAGTGTTTTATGGATATGTAATAGGCTTACGGCTATATGAAGAGAGAATTATGAGCAGGGCAGGAAGTTTCGCGAGTCTCTGGATGCCCGCAAACGAGTGATGATCTCCCAGTAATCTCCCGTCTCCCTCCCGGTCCTCAAATAGGCATCGTCGCGCACCCTTCTCACCCCTCCCCACCGCATCTCTCCTCAGACACGTCGCGCGCGCACCCTGTCAATCACCACTAAACCACCACCTCTCCTGACAGCTTACAGTGGGACGCTGCAAAATAAACCCTGACACTCTGACCAATGTGAGGAGAGTTTACTCGCACGTGACTTGTTTTAGCTCTTTTGGTCCGATTAGAAGCTTTGCATTGTGAAAGCGAACCGCTCCAAGAGCAAAGAGCAACAATATAACAATTGTAATCTCTGTTTCGGAACAACTGAATCGATTCACAGGTGTGAAAGCACCCTTAGATTTTTTGTCTTGTTTCGAGTCCAAATATCTAAAAATTCTCAAATCAAGGAGCATTTTCTAGACAAGCAAAACATATTGTCTTGTTTTGAGAAATAATATGCCAATATCAAGTAAAACAAGCAAAACAATCTGCCAATGGGTTAAGAAAAATAATCTTGTTTTTCCTTTTGACATAAGATTATTTTGCTTACCCCATTGGCATTATTTTTTTGAATCCCATTAGAATCAACAATTAAAGTGAATATAGAGCTGTGGTTTCGTAGGGTTTGATTGGTGAGTGGAACGTTCCTGGACTCGGAGCTTATAGGAACACCTGCTGATGCCTCATGAAAGCAAATACTTCAGCCTTGCCAAAGGAGTCGAGTCTAATTCATCATTAACATAATTCCACCTCCACATTTCAAAATGTTCTCCTTCTCTGTTTACTTTGCTTCAGTGCCCTTTTGGAACGGTCTCGTTTTGGGAAAATCAAGGAATGCTCTGCTTCTTTCGTTTATGATGAAGTATTGCATGAGCGCATAAAAAACATGCAGGTGTTTGTGATGGAAATAAGAAAACAAGTACAATATCAGCTGCACTTATGACCTGTTATAAAGCACAGATTTATGATAATGACATGTTATATAGTGTTAATGCGAGGTTCACACATCACACATGACAAAAATTAATATTATTAGCATTCAGGGTGTCACGATCCTCCAAATCCTCGATTCGATTACATTTTTGATTCTAAAGGCACGATTCGATTAGATTTTCGATTATGAATAATTAATTAATTAATGACCAATTAATTATTTGTAGCCTACCGTTTAAACTACCTGACCTGCATGGTCTTTGTTTTACCCATAAACAAATCATACAGTAAATGAATAAAGGCAAGATACACACATAATTACCACCTGTCAATCACTTTTTCTGCGGGACTCGTGAATAGGCAGTGATCTGTGTCGTTATAATGGCGTCGGTAAAAAAGACGCACAACCAACAGGAACCAGCCAACAGTATCTGAGGTGTTCGCTAAAATGACTAAGTACAAGTGAGTGAAAGATTGAAGCAGTCCTCTGACTGCCTGGACCTGCTGTCTCGAGCGCATGGCTGTGAGTGCGTCTGTGTCTGTGTGGTCACGTGATGTGCATTTTCAGTGGTAGAGAGGAAGGAGGGCTGCTCAGAAATGCTACACGCCACTGTGGATGTCAAATCGTTGTCGTTCTAAAATGCCATTTAAAAACAAAGACAGTGTAAACAGGGCCTGAGTGTGTACTTTTCGCGAGCGGATTTGCAACGGGGGTGGGAGGAGGATCGCGATGCCGGTGTTGTCTATCGAATGAACCGTACGTAATACGTACATAGCAGAGCTTGCAAAACTGTGTTTTTTTTATGGTCGACAACACGAACGTTGTCAACATAACTCACTGGAAATCCAAAATGCTTACACACCGCCGACTTCATTGAAAGAGGAGAGGGTTTAAGTTCTGTCGACGGGTCTCCTGCTTCTGCAGTTTAACAAGCACTTCAACAAGCCTGTTTTTTTCCCGCTTGGCAAGCCAAGCTAACGTGACATGGGGGCCTGGCAGCATCGACGATTCTATTTTGTGCTTCGATAATCGAAATTGAGCATAAATTTCGATCGATTTCGATTAAAAATCGATTAAAAATCGAAATCGTGACACCCCTAATTAGCATTGTCATCATATAAATGTATCAAATGCTTAAACTTTTTTTCTTCAACGTAGGCGTGTCATGACTGTCAAATATTCTTGTACGATATATTTCACCAAAATATATTGCAATAAATGATATTATTGTCATTTTATGCCAGAATGACAAAATAACAGCATCACAATGCAAATACACTCGTTCACAGAACACATAATATTTTATTCTATTTAATTTAATTATAGTCATTTAAACAATTTAATAATTAGTCACTGGAATCAACGCCATTGGCCAACAAAAAGTTGCTCTAAAGTCCCACCCAGAAAGTGTTAGTTATGCACCTATGCAGGTCTAAATGCTTACACATTGCTTAATAACTTTTATCAATTGACTTCTATAGTAGGAAAAATAAATACTATGAAAGCCAATAGCCCATTCACACAATAATACCAGTGAATATCTTTAAAAATACTGGAATGTCTTTATCTGTAAATTAAAAAATGCAGTAGTTAAACCACACAAATGTTTCCGGAAAATCACTAGTAATTACTTTAAATGGATCATGTGTGAATTGTTAATTGAATTACTAATATTGGTAAATTATTTCTGGCAATTTTCCATTTTCTGTATTTCTAAAAAGGCCCATTTCTCACATTCACACCTGATCTCTTTAAAGTAATTCTGACCACACAAGTGTTTCTGGAAAATTGCCAGTAAATTACTGTAAATAGATTGTGTGTGATTTGGCTCTTTTAAAAAAAATACCGGTAAATGTGTTTTGGCAATTTTGATAATGAAGTTGTAGCATTATCGGTAAATTCCTGAAATTCTGCTCTGTGTGAACTTTGGGAATTTACCGGTAATGTTACTTTCCCTGAAAATACCAGAATGACTTTACCGGCAAATAAACAAAATGCAGTAGTCAGACCACACAGATGTTTCTGTAAAATTTCCAGTAAATTACCATAAATCGATAAAGTGTAAATTGGCCCTTTTTAAAAAATACCAGTAACCTTGTTCTGGCAATTTTCCGTAAAGAGAAGTAGTAAAGTTGCTGTTAAATTCACGATATTTTGCTCTGTGTGAGCATTCCGTAAAAATACCAGAATGACTTTACCAGTAAATTACCCGTTAATGGATCTTGCTCTGGCAATTATCCATGAAGAAAATTTGTAACATTAGCATTAATTTCTCCAATTACCCAATAAAAAGGGCCAGTTCACACATTGGGCTCTATTTTAACGTTCTAGGCGCAAAGTCTAAAGCTTATGGCACAAAAGCATTAAGGGTGTGTCCGAATCCACTTTTGCTATTTCTTAAGTTATGGGTGTGTTTTTTGAGCATAACATGCATTAAACCAATCAGATTCCCTTTAAAAGTCAGTTGCGTCACTCCATGACACATTTGATATTTAGTTGGCAGACTTTGTAAGTGAAAAAAATAAACGCTTCACTAGCGAGAAAACAGTTAAACATCTGCAGCATGCTCAATTTGGCCTCTTTACTTTTCTATACTCTTTATTTACTCCTTTACTTTCGTGGATGAGGAAACGGTGGAAACTCACTCCACTAAAGACACTCATTAGCCTACATATTAATTTTGTTTGTTAAGCGCAAAGATTTGTTTCAAAACTATTCTAATAGAATTAATTCTAATTCTAAAACTATGTTCTAATTTCCAGCAACTTAATAAATGAACAATAATAATGAAGTGTGGTCAGAAAACTGAGTTCTATCCAAACACACGTACTGTTCTTATGCCCCATATGGTGATGCTGACGTCTCCAAACCCGACAGTTGGACACATCTAAACGAGTTTTTATTAAAACAAATATAAATATGCATATAAATAATAAAACAGCTAATAATAACAAACATTTTACTAATGCAAATTGTCATGAATAAACTAAAAGAAAGAAGGCACCAATCTGACACTAAGAAGGCATGGAGGCAGTGGTTTTTGTATACATTCATTCATTTTCTTGTCGACTTAGTCCCTTTATTAATCCGGGGTCGCCACAGCAGAATGAACCACCAACTTATCCAGCAAGCTTTTACGCAGTGGATGCCCTTCCAGCCGCAACTCATCTCTGGGAAACATCCACACACACATTCACACACACACACTACGGACAATTTAGCCTACCCAATTCACCTGCATGTCTTTGGACTGTGGGTAAACCGGAGCACCCGGAGGAAACCCACGCGAAGGCAGGGAGAACATGCAAACTCCACACAGAAACGCCAACTGAGCCGAGGTTCGAACCAGCGACCCAGCGACCTTCTTGCTGTGAGGCGACAGCACTACCTACTGCGACACTGCCTCGCTGGTTTTTGTATTCATGTAAAAAATAATCATTTTTTTAACATTTTAGTCCTTACATTTTTCATATGTAAAGATATTTGTCTATTGCTGTACATCCTGCCTGTATTAAGCTATGTTTAGGCATTTGGACTAATGCGCTCTGCGCTGGACTTTAACCAGCTTTTAATTGGTTAATGGCGCTGTCTACTCCAGTTCCAGTATTCCTCAAAAATAGCAACACTCCAGCAATGCGTCTTAACCAACACAATCTAATGGCAATTCGTAACTTTTTCATTTACTGGCTAATTCATAGAAATTCGTACGATGTAATTCATACATTTTAGTACGATTTGCGTATCCCCCAATGACGGTTGGGTTTAGGGGTGGGGTTAGGTGCCACGCCTCCTTTTTAAAATCGTACATTTTCTTACGACTGAACTAGTACGAATTCGTGCGAATTAGCCACTAAACTGCCAAAACGTAAAATACTTACGTTTTCTCGTGAGATCAGGCTGGTCTTAACACACCTTTTTTTTAAAACCGGATTGAGTATGGTTGAGTCCACAAAGTGGCGCAAATGGATTTGCTATTTAAACAACGTGGCGCAAAACGTGAAAATTACAGTTGCGCTGGTCTGAAAATAGCAATGAATTGTGCCATACACGTTTTGCACCTTATTGCGGCGGGTGTATGATATGGCCCATTATCTTTTTACAGCAATTCAGACCACACAAATGTTTTTGGAAATTTTTCAGTAAATTACTGTAAATAGACCATGTGTGCATTCTGGTAATTTTCCATTAAGAGAAGTTGTAACATTACCGGTAAATTCCCGAAAATCTGCTCTGTGCTCTGTTTACCTTTAATGTTACATTTCGTAAAAGTACCAGAACAAATTTATTTCACACTTGATCTCTGTACAACAATTTAATGGTAATTTGCCAGAAACCATTGTATGTGTGAAATGAGCTGTTGGTTTCCGACATTTTTCAAAATATCTCCTTTTGTGTTCAACAGAAGAAAGAAACTCAAAGTGTTGAGCAAATAATGACAGAATATTCAGAGTTTCAGTGAACTATCCTATTGTTTAATCAAAGCCAGTATAATCCCGATCAGTGGACTAAGATATACAACTGACAACTGTTTGGATTGTGTTGTTTTTCTCATCGTTGCCATCAAAAACTTTGCGCTTGATTAGCCATAAATATTTCTCCCTCATTGATTCTTCACATTACGCTCAGCGCCAATCAGTCATTGTTTCAGCGGAGCGTGCCTGTGACCTCTTGAAACACCTCGCGCCTAATCCCATCGGCGGAAAACCACTTGTTTTCCACATAAATACGGTAAAAGCATAAAGGTCAATATTTTCACATCATAACTCTCTTCTGTAGTTCAGAGCGGATCATATGCTCAGCTACTGATAGCTGTGAGAATTGTGCTCGAAAGCTTGCGATACACTTTTTAAGGGAGACCAGGGAATTTCTACAAGCTTTTATGAGGCTCACAGAGGCTTCAGCATGTGAGTGCTGTGTTGACAGAAAGGACAGGGTAAAAATATGTTCAAACGTTTCTTTCTTTTGTATGAAAATGAGCTATACAGAGCGTGTTTTTGCTGTCAGATCATTGCTAACTGTAATCAAGAAGTTCATATAAATTTGGCCTTGATACTTATAGGCTTGTTGAATATCCTCTTTCACTGAAACTAAATCAGATTGTAAAATAGGATGTTAACTGCTATTTATGTCAGATTTAGGTGCTAGTTTGATGTATTTTTCTGTATGAAACCATCATGGGACACATGCTTACCATAATTTAATATTAGTCATAATTCAGTCAGGCGAGGCGCAGTAGGTAGTGCTGTCGCCTCACAGCAAGAAGGTCGCTGGTTCGAACCTCGGCTCAGTTGGCGTTTCTGTGTGGAGTTTGCATGTTCTTCCTGCCTTCGCGTGGGTTTCCCCAACAGTCCAAAGACATGTGGTAGAGGGGAATTAGGCAAGTTATTGTATAACAATGGTTTGTTCTATAGATTATCGAGAAAAAAAAGCTTAAAGAGGATAATAATATTGACCTTAAAAGGGTTTTAAAATTTAAAAACTGCTTTTATTCTAGCCGAAATAAAACAAATAAGACTTTCTCCAGAAGAAAAAATATTTTCAGACATACTGTGAAAATTTCCTTGCTCTGTTAAATATTGTTTGAGAAAAAATAAATAAAAATAAAAATCACTGGCGGCTAATAATTCTGACTTCAACTGTAAATCACTCGTGCTTGACACTTCGTCCGTGCCTGGTGTGAACGTACTATTAGGCTTGATACTTTTTTGGCATGATTTTTGGTGTCGCTTCTCCTTTCTTCAAAATATCTTCTTTTCATGCTAAACAGGTTTGGTCCCACTTGAGGGTGAATACATATTTATTTGAGTGAACTGTGCCTTTAAATATTTCAGAATATAAGGAGATTGATTTGTTCCCGTTGAAATTCAATTAAAAGACACATTTGTTAAGAAAGCACAGCAGAGTTTCATCTATCCTTTTCCATATTTGCTTTACTTTACATGATCTGCATTTAAAGCTAATTTGATTTCGGCTAATAGAGCCCTCCTGTCTCGAACCTGAGGAACTAGTGTTTTTTTTCCCTCAGGTTAAGTCAATCTAAAGCATCTGTAGACAATAGAAGTTAAAAAAGATGAGAGACATTCAGTAGCACACAGCAACCAGAGCCAAAATGATTTATTAATGGTTTATAGTAGCTCTTGGCACAAACACTGTTTGAGAAATGCGAGTTGGAGATGTTTTAGGCAAAGAATATCGAAAGTAGCGTTTTGTGTGCCCGCGTCGTCCAATTTTCCCTCTCACGGCTCCCATAAGAGAGATTTTTCCTCAGCGATCTCGATGCTTTCAGCAGAAAAGGGCTGCAGCTTTGCTATTTCAGACCCGTTTATTTAGATACACAGAAGAAAGGGTGAAATCAATTTAAACTGATTCCAAAAGATGACTGTGAAAATGAGTATATAAAGTCTATAAATGTTTAACGGATGGATCAGTATTTGTTAGAGCTGTCCTCCCTCGTCTGACCAAACATGATGCTTCCTGCCATTCTTTTTTTTGTTATTATTATTGGCAATCGTAGGTTGTGAATTATTTGAAGACTGTATTAAAACACTGTAAATGATGGTTTACTGCTGAGAATTGAAGTCTTGTCTAATTCTATCTTTCAGTCAAATATACACTCAAAAAATGCTGTTTAAAACAACAATTTTTGAGGTTTTTGGGAGAAGAACTTCATTTTTTTATGTTTAATCTACTTAAATTTGTAAAAACTAATAAGTTAACTTAATTCCTTTTAATTCCGATTGTGTGGAAACCAGCATTTTTTACAGTGCAGGTACACTATATTTAAAAAAGACTGACTTAATAATTGTAAGGCATCATTTTTTGAGTTGACTCAACTTTTACCACGTTCTTACTGTTATTCATTCAATCATTTTCTTTTCGGCTTAGTCCCTTTATTAATCTGGGGTCGTCACAGCGGAATGTACCCCCAACTTATCCAGCATATGTTTTACACAGTGGATGCCCTTCCAGCTTCAACCCAACACTGGGAAACATCTACACACTCATTCACACAAATAAATACACTACGGACAATTTAACCTACCCAATTCACCTGTACCGCGAACGCAGGGAGAACATGGAAACTCCACAGAAACACCAACTGACCCAGCCGAGGCTTGAACCAGCGAACTTCTTGCTGTGAGGCGACAGCACTGCCTACTGTGCCACTGCGTCGCCCATTCTCACCATTATGTACTTGTTTATTTTATTTTTGGCCTTTTGTTTTTGTTATACCTGCTTTCTGAAACCGTTCATCATCACAGTCAACTCCTCTCTGCGTCTTAAGTTCACTGACATACATGGCGAGCTACTGGGCAAACTGGTAACAGCAGTAAAGCCGACCCCACGGAGGTATGTGGTCAGCTGGTAATGCAAAAACAGAAGCCGTCTACAGCGTCATACCGCTCTGGCTACCTAATTCACGCTCTCCAGAAATGTATAGGGGTACGTTTTCTTGTGTTGAAGAATTGACTCACCCTTCACTTGTTCAAAACCTGTTTCAGTTTCTTTCTTCTGTTAAACATAAACTAAGTCATTTTGTTTTAAGGAGAAACTCACTTAATTTTTACTTAATATTTCTAAAAATAAGTCAATATTTTGTACGTGTCTAGAAAATGCTTCTTGATTTAAAAATTTTTAGATGTTAGGACTGGAAATGAGACAAAAATAAAGACATTTTTGCAATGTGGTTCTACTTTTGGGTTAGCATTTCTTCATATTAGCCCCTTTTTACACATACAGACCTTTCCGGAAAATTACCGGTAATTTTCCGGAAAGGTCTGTATGTGTGAACAGGCTCTTTTTGAAAATACTGGTAAATTCATTTTGGCTATTTTCCGGAAAGAGAAGATGTAACATCACTGGTAATTTGCCGGAATGCTGCGTTGTGTGAACGCAGAAGGAAGATTGCTGGAAAGAGCGCGTTCATGTCTAGAACATGCTGACGTAAAACGTCTACTTTAGCCAATCAGAACAATCAGACGCATTCATCTCCGCGCGGTTTGTGAGAATAAAAGCCTGTGAATGTTTTCCCAGACATATTTAGATGCTGGATGTTTGTCAGATAACATTTATATGTTCCTTCTTAATGCCAATGGTCAATAAAATGCTTATAAGCTGTTGTTTGTTTACCTTCAAGCTCTGACGCATGTGCACGTAAAGCAGCCGGTGAGCGCCAGCACACACACATATCATGTACATCTCAGAGTTTGTAATGTAGTCAAGTGTTTACAAACACAAGCGCAGCTGTTAAGAGCTCATTTCTGGTTGATGTCAGAATTTCCTGGTATTTTGGAATGGATGGGTGAATGGTCCTTTCCGGAAACATTCCATAACATCCTCGTCTGTGTGTACAGCGCTTTTTTTTTAAGTCGTTCTGTAAATTTTCCGGATATTTACTGGTATCACTGCGTGAAAGGGGCTAATGTTATTTTGACATCCAATAACGATGTGAAATGACGTTGGTATTTGGTTGATTTTAGGTTATGTTGGAAAGTGACCAATATCCAACGTTGAGCCAACATCTTAAACCAACGTCATATTGACGTCAAATATTGACATTTATTTGTCATGTATGGCAATCAAAATCCAACATTTCATAGACGTCATATTGGTAACGTCCACACAATGTCAAGCTCTAACATCATTAGAAGTTGATTTTAGGTTGCGTTGGAAAATCACCAAAATCCAATATTGAGCCAACATCTTATACCATCATATTGAAGTCAAAAACTGACACTTATTCATCAGGTATGGCAACCAAAATCCAACATCTGATAGATGTCATAGTGGTAACGTCCACACAACGACAAGCTGTAGCATCATTAGACGTTGATATTTGGCTGATTTTAGGTTGAGTTGGAAAGTGATCAAAATCCAACGTTGAGCCAACATCTTAAATCAACGTCATTTCGGCGTTTAATATTGACATTTATTCATCAGGTATGGCAACCAAAATCCAACATCTGATAGACGTCATATTGGTAACGTCCACACAACATCAAGCTGTAACAACATTAGATGTTGATATTTGGCTGATTTTAGGTTGAGTTGGAAAGTGATCAAAACCCAACATCAAGCCAACATCTTAAACCAGCGTCACATTAATGTCAAATACTGACATTTATTCGTCAGGTATGGCAACCAAAATCCAACATCTGATAGACGTCATATTGGTAACGTCCACTTAACCGTAACATCATTAGACAGTGATATTTTGTTGATATTAAATTGGACATTGAACAATGCCGTCAGCCTGACATTGAGTTCTGATGTCAACCCGATTTTAATTTCCAAACAAAACACAATGTAATTTTGTGTCTTCATTTTTGTGGTTAAAAGAGCATCAGTGTGTGGACATCGAAGCTTTGACATCAAATCAATTACTTTTTTTTTTTTTTTTTTTGACATGTTGGCATCCTGTGCCTGTTGGGTTACTTATGAACTTTTTAATAAATATAAGTGGTGGAACAACATACATGCATATTTTGACTACAAGCTAAAAATAATTTGACATTTTAAACCACAAAATCACACTTTTGCATAAAGTGAACAGTTCCTGTTATCACGACCATTTAAATCATCACCAGCTGAAAGGGAAAAGGTGTAATAATTTCAAAAATGCAAATGAGTTGTGGAGCAGTGGCGTGTCTGTATTTCTGACACAGAGCAGATATGCTTTTTCCATCTCCAGAGCTCATGCATGGGGAAGCGTAATTGCATTTGTTTTGGCTGGAAAAGCGCATGAATGTGGCTGTATGCGGAGCTCCACTTAAATCTCCCTGAGCTCCACAAACACCCTCTTACTCACCCATGAACATACCATGCACATGCTAAAACACGTTTACACGTCTTTCCATCAACATGCGGGGGGATTTTATTAGCGGCATAAATGGTGGCTATTTTAAAGTCCAGTGTGCATATAAATCATTTCACCAAACTGTTTTTTTTCAGTGACGCTGGACTGCGGCACACGCCAGAGCGAGAGGTAAGAATGCCGTGGGCCTAATGAATCATATGCTTTTTTTTAAAGTGCTGCTAAAAAACTCCTCATTAACCGTTTCCTCTTCGTTTGGCATTAGCGGCGCTCGTAAAGGAGGAAATAATGAGACCTACTGGAAAGAGCTCCACGCCGCCATGGCCCTGACCAACCTGGCTCAAGTAAAGGAGAGCTCCGCGGCGGGTACAACCAGCTGTATCATCCAGAAGTCTTCCCATATAGCGGAGATTAAGACTGTCAAAGTGCCCATACAACCCCGACATTAGCGGCTAACAGGCTGGACTGCGGTCGTAATCGCTAAGACTACCTGAACACTTGAGTACGTACAGTAGCCTACTTCATGCAATAATTTAGCTGAAAATGATCCACGACAGCCTTTTCGGATACATGTCGATTGACCAGCGTGCCTCTTATTTCTTTAAACCACTGTCTGATGAAAAAGAATAATGTTTGATTTATGGAGAGTACAGCTATGTTTCCATACAAAGACGCAAAACTGGAATATCGCATAAAACGTTTGCGAATAAACGACTTTTTTTGTCATGAGAATCTAAGAGAAATTTATTTATAAACTAATTTCACACTTAGCTGATGATTGATTATGGTTTGGCTTGCTGTCCCGGGAGAGAGCCCTGAGCTCATAAGATCCTCGAGCCCTAGGCTCCCTCCCGTTTGCCTGGCAAGAGGGGAGTTTGAGCTCTGGTAGATCTCGAGAACTCCCCTGCTGTAGTAACTAATGAACTTAGTGATTGCTCTTAAGAGATAACTACTTACTAGGAGCATCTCTATGGTGTCGATTTGGATTAGTCAATTAACTTAAGTTGCGTGTTTTTGGACGGTGGGAGAAAATCAGGGAAATACACGGGGAGAACGTGTAAACTCCAGACAGAAGTGTCAACTGGCTTGGTAAGGACTACAACCAGTGATATTCTTGCTGTGAGGCAACAGTGCTAACCACTGGGCCACCGTGCCACCCATCTAGGAAAGAAGGAGGAGTAGGGGTTGAAGGGGGGGATTCTTAAAAACGAAGATGGCTGTTATATGGAACTTAGGGTATTTATAGTGGCTTAGGAATTGTCTGATTGGTGAATGATAAATTGAATAATGCGGGACCGGACGAAAGCAATCATAAGCATGTGATCCTCTTGAAATTAGTCTATAAATAAACTTCACTTCCAGAGGACCACATGCTTATGATTGACCACAGCTGGTCCCGTATTGGCTAAACATGATTCACCAATCACATGATTCCTAAGACACCAAAAATAACCAGAGTTTCATACCTCATCTTCGTTTTGAAGAATCGCCCCTACTCCTCCCGTTTCCTAGGTAGGGTGGCACTGTGGCCCAGTGGTTAGCACTGCTGCCTCACAGCAAGAATGTCACTGGTTTAAGTCCTTACCAAGCCAGTTAAAATTTCTTTGTAGAGTTTATAACGTTCTCTCTGTGCTCGCAGTTTCCCCCAGGTTCCCGTTTCCTACCACCGTCCAAAGACATGCGACATAAGTGAATTGACCAAACAAATTGGCACCACAGATGAGCTCTTAGTTAGTAGAATATCTCTCCATAGCAATCCCCAATTCGTCATTAGCCATAAAAAAGCAGGGGAGTTTTCAAGATCTACCTCAGCTAAAACTCCCCTTTCACCCCTGCAAATGGGAGAGAGCCCTAGGGCTTGAGGATCTTATGAGTATAGGGCTCTCTTTCGGGACAGCATGCCAAACATGTTTCACAATCAATCATCAGCCAAGTATGAACTCTTGAAAAGAACAAAGTCGTCACACCTTGATTAATTGGTGCCAATATTAAAAGGAAAAATGGGGTTTGCTGCGGTGAGATGCCATTGTTGGCCTTTTTTTATATAAAATAAATTAGTTGCGCCTTAAAAGACGAAATGCAACAAATTGGCCACTCAAAACAGTTCTGGAGTTAATAAAACTGAACCACTTTGACGATGGACTTTAGCTGAGGGAATTTAGAATGACCAAAGCAACATACAACATACATTTGTCCATTAACGCTGTCCAATTTTTATCATTTGGTAAAACAAAATCACTTTTTTGATGCAAATGCCTGAATTTTTGACGTCTTTTCCATTGCAGTTTATGTACTTTTCTATTATTGGAAAAATAATTAATCCTACCTAGTCCGCATATGTTTTTTTATGTGCCTTTTCAAGATGTATGCACATCTAGAAGTTTCCATTAGGCATTTTTAATGTGATATTCCAATGCTATCTCAAGGCAGTTTGTAACTTTTTGATTTAGTGGCTAATTCGTGTGAATTCGTATGATCGCATTCGTACAATTTAGTACGATTCAATGAGGGTTGGGTTTAGGGATGGGGTTTTGAGCTACGCCAACTTTTAAAAAATGTCAATTTTCGTACAACTGAACTCGCACGAATTAGCCACTAAACTGACGAAACATAAAATAGTTACGTTTCATCGTGAGATTTTGATATTCCGAAAATGCACATAGCAATATGGAAACATGGCTAGTTACTACCACTATACACATTCTGATTTATATCGTCACGGTTTCTGAAATAGTTTTTGTGGGTGGCTAAAATGTAATATATTCATATTATGTGTTCCTTTTTTTCTAAGTTATGTTAATTTTATTTTTCAATTGACACAGGATTGTTGTCATCCTATGGCAATGACATATATATGTGGATTCTTGTGTTTAATGATGGCATATAAAGTCATGTTTTGTTTTTTGGAATATTCCATCTATGGGTGAAGAAGTTTTTGAAAAAAGAAAAAAAAAAAACAATGTTCTTAGAGGGCTTTTCATTTGGGTCATTGCCTGTGAAGATTATCATGCAAACAGTCAGTCGAGAGCAAATAAAGTTTTCTGAAAACATTTACATGGTATCATTTAGCAGATGGGTTTTATCCACAAGTAGCTTACATATGACGACACAGAAGCAATCAAGCAAAATAGATGAGTTACAATATGCAAGTCCTATACCCAACAAGAAATGTTCTGTTAAATGTTCTGCCATCTTGGCTAAAACAAAGCCAAATTTGGGGTGGCAGTGAAAGTATAAAAGACATCTAACTTTTTACCCTTTTTACTCTGGTTATGGTTGTTTACCATGTCTAAAGTTGAAGACCATTACAGAATGAGATGAGCATTGCAGATTTGCTAGCCACACTTCTCTTCTCAAAGCTTCAACGCTTTTGTTGTGTAGAGAACAGAAGTGGTCCAAAGACCGAGCCCTGAGGCACCCCAGTGGATAGACATCGATATTTGGACACTTCACCCCAAAAGACACCTCGGAGGGTCTGCCTACAACACAAGACTCAAAACCATTGAAGTGTGGTTCACATTTCATGATAGTTGACAGGAGGTTCTGCTTGTTTACTATCTCCAAAGTTGCAGACAGTTAAAGAATGAGATGAGCAATGCATATTTGGTAGCCACACTTTCCCTTCTCAAAGCTTTAACGCCTAAGATTGGCATCTACACTTTTACTTGAACTTTTCTTGAAATGGAAATAGGTATGTGTGCAGGATTAAAAGTCATGTTTCTGAATGATAAATCCTAGTGAAACTGTAGATAGAGAATAGAAGTGGTCCACTTACCAAGCCCTGAGGCACCTCAGAAGTTAGACGTTGGGATTTGGACTCTTCACCCCTAGAAGACACCATGGGGGATCTGCCTGAGAGGTAAGACTCAAAGCGCTGCAGTGTGGTTCACATTTCATGATAGTTGATAGGAGGTTCTGGTTGTTTACTACATCCAAAATTGCACACAGTTACAGAATGCAATGCAGATTTGTCTTCATCAAATCTTTAAGTGTCTTCAACGCTTTAAGTTGGCACAAAAGTTTTTGGGCGAACGTTTCCCTAAAATGCTGTGTAGAAGGTACAAGTGTGAAGAGATAAAAAGCCATTTTTCTGAATAATAAATCCTGGTGAAATTGTGTAGATGGAGCATAGAAATGGTCCATGGACCAAACCCTGAAGCACCCTAGTATCTAGACATAAGAATTTGAACACTTCACCCCAAGTAGATGCCATAGAGGATCTGCCTGTGAGGTAAGACTCAAACCACTGGAGTGTGGTTCACATTTCATGATAGTTGATAGGAGGTTCTGGTTGTTTACTACATTTAAAGTTGTAGACAGTTACAGAATGACATGTGCAATGCAAATCTGGTAGCCACACTTTCTATTTTCAGGGCTTCAACTCTTGTGATTGGCATCCACACTTTTAGTTAAACTTTCCTTAAAATGCTGTGGAATAGGTAGAAGTGTGAAGGTCTGAGAAGCCATGTTTCTGAATGATAAATCCTAGTGAAGATCTGTAAATACAGAATAGAAGTGGTCCACAGGCCGAGCCCTGGGGCACCTAAGTAGTTAGACTTTGGGATTTGGACTCTTCACCCCTAGAAGACACCATGTCAGATCTGCCTGTGAGGTAAGACTCAAACCACTGGAGTGTGGTTCACATTTCATGATAGTTGATAGGAGGTTCTGGTTGTTTACCAAGCCCAAAATTGCAAACAGTTATAGAATGAGATGAGCAATACAGAAATGGAAGCTACATTTGAAGGGATAAAAAGCCATGTTTCTAAATCATAAATCCTAGTGAAGTCGTGTAGATAAAGAATAGAAGTGGTCTACGGACCAAACCCTAAGGCATCCCAGTAGCTAGACATTGGGATTTGGACACTTCAGCCCTAGAAGACACCTTGGCAGATCTGCCTGAGAGGTAAGACCAACAGGTGCAGATGGCTACAAAATGAGATTTGGAAGCCACACTTGCTAATCTCAGAGTTTCAACCCCTGAGATAAGCACCTACATTTTTGTTGCATGCTAACATTGCTAACAATGCAACATGTGACAAAGAAGTCGCTTTTTGTTCATTTAAATAAACAACAACTCGCTTCGGCAGTTAACTTTTAAATATGTGGGGGCTCGTCCGGGATGTTTACTATCCCTTTAAATGCTGTAGGAAAGGTACCAGTGTGAAGAGATGATTTGAGCTAATGATACACGTGCCACTTAAAGAGAAATGACTAAAATACAACTGTGTTTTAATAAAATTGGCTATCATTACTTTGTTTTCGTTGTGAGGTACAATATAAAGTAATATCCTGTAAAACACTACTACCTCAATAGCTATTAATAAGCAGCAAATTAGAGTTTATTAAGGCAAAAGTCATAGGTAATGGTTTATTTATAGTGAGAATTGCACCTTAAATGTGTAACTCAATATTGATATATTATTGGGTTAATATTATCGAATTATTATCATTGTCTTTTTTATATTAACCAATTTCCATTTTAAGTTCTGGTATTTTTATTGTGTGTTTTTGTCGTTTAAATGTTTCTGTTAACATTTATACATATTTTTTGACATAATTTTAACACTGTTAAAATTGCTATTGTTTTTAAGCATTATTTTTTAATTATTTTTTAAAACATGACAGCGAGATATTTGTGTATAAATTTAGACATTGAAGGAAAAATGAACCTCCATAATCTTCCATCTAATTCAGTGTGGAATATATATATATATATATATATATATATATATATATATATATATATATATATATATATATATATATATATATATATATATATATATATATAAATATAAATATAAAGAGTCTGAGCCGCATATTAGTAAAGGCAACTAGAACTGGAATCTGATAAAGAAATAGCTTTACCCATGCCGAAACCGTTACCTCTGACATCTGCACATGAGCTCAGCTGCTCCCATATTGGACAAGCATTTGCATTTCAGTTATGTAGCTCTACTAGATAAGCTAAGCTAAGTTTGAACAGTCCGTTATGTTTGAGTTTTGCCGCACACATTTAAACGGTTCAGTCAGCAGTAAGAAATTAAGCATATCTCATTACAGACCTGACCGCATGCTCCGTGTTTGGCTCTCAGCTCTTCTTTCTCCCCACCCACGCTTAAGGGAAGACTAACACATATAATATTCACCATTCTTTAGCCTAGCCCTCATCTAGAATCATTCAGTGGTCAGCTGCACCCACTGAATCAACACAAAGAGCCCAGCACAAATAGTAAAACACCTAGAATTGAAACGGAGAGCTAGCAGGAAAAAGTGTCACGCTGGAGGAAATCTGTCGATTTTGATGTAGTTTCTGTTCTAGGCATCAAGGCGGTATTTATATAAAAGTTAAAGTCATGCCACATTAAAGAGTGAAATCTGATTGCTTGCGTTTTTATGCTTTCCTGGAACATACACTTCAGACAGATTTTATCAGATATATGAAATCAAAATCACACATACTGTACATCTACAATATATTTTAAAGGGTATTAAAATAAGTCTCTGATGTTCCTTGAGTGTGTATGTGAAGTTGAAGCCCAATATAGCACAGAAATAATCTCAGTACAGTTATTTGTTATACCCATGTTTGTTTTGTTGTATATTCATTTAAAGATGTTAGCATTTGAGTGCAGAAAATCTCAAATATATTATCTGCATAACGACAAACTGAAGACTACACAATATGCAGACAAAAAAGAAGACAGACACTAAATGATTAAAGATAATAGGTTTTAATTCAGTCAGACCTAAAGCAGCATCTGCCTTGTCTATGTCTTCGTAATTAAATATGCAGTTGTACCACATGTCCAGAACATTCCAGTGATCCACAGCAGCACTCAAAGTTTTCCAGAGACACCCACTGCACTAGTGTCATTCAGAAATCCTTACCAACCTCATTGTCTTCTGGTGACCCTCACCAACCTCATTGTCTCTGGTGACCCACACCAGCCTCATTGTCTTCTGGTGACCCTCACCAACCTCATTGTCCTCAGGTGACCCACACCAGCCTCATTGTCTTCTGGTGACCCTCACCAACCTCATTGTCTCTGGTGACCCACACAAGCCTCATTGTCTTTTGGTGACCCTCACCAAACTCATTGTCTCTGGTGACCCACACAAACCTCATTGTCTTCTGGTGACCCTCACCAACCTCATTGTCTCTGGTGACCCACACCAGCCTCATTGTCTTCTGGTGACCCTCACCAACCTCATTGTCTCTGGTGACCCACACAAGCCTCATTGTCTTCTGGTGACCCTCACCAACCTCATTGTCTTCTGGTGACCCTCACCAACCTCATTGTCTCTGGTGACCCACACAAGCCTCATTGTCTTCTGGTGACCCTCACCAACCTCATTGTCTTCTGGTGACCCTCACCAACCTCATTGTCTCTGGTGACCCACACAAGCCTCATTGTCTTCTGGTGACCCTCACCAACCCTCATTGTCTCTGGTGACCCTCACCAACCTCAATATTTTTGGTGACCCTTACCAACCCCCTTATGTTTTGTTGATCCTCACCAACCCCATTGTATTTTGGTGACCCTGATCAACCCCATAGTTTTTAGGTGACTCTAACCAACCTATAGTCTTTAATGAACCTCACCAACCTCAATGTCTTTTGGTGACCCTCAGCAACCCCCATTGCCTTTGGACACCTTCACCAAGCCCAATATTTTTGGCGATTATCACCCACCCTCATTTCATTTGCTGACCCTCACCAACCCTCTGTGTCTTTTGGTGACCCTCACTAACCCCATTATCTTTGGTGACCCTCACCAACACTAATTGTCTGGGAGATTCGCATCATGGATGTGCAGCTGACAAACCAGCTGCAACTGTGTGACGCTATCATGTCAATATGGAGCAAAATCTCTGAGGAATATTTCCAGTACCTTGTTGAATCTATGCTATGAATGATTACAGCAGTGGCCAGTGATTGTTTATATTCCTTGGGACCCCCTGTCTTGATTTTTGATGCTTTAATGATGGCTAAATGTAGTTATTAACTTGTGACTTTTCAATGAAAGAAACCAAACCCAAACGTCATTAGTTTGGATGAGTGACTTAATGTGCCACAAGTCGACAGACAAATCTAGACACTTGTGATTGGCACCGTAATAGTAGATTGAGAGTTTGTATATGTAGTGCGCAGTATAGATATGTTTCATAATATATCCTGCTAAACTAATACGCAGTTGTAAGTATCAATTTCCTGTCTGTGTGTGATTGCCACATACCATATACACACATCTGGAGCTGATTTACTACTAATAATGACGATTCAAACATTCAACAAAAGACACCATAAGCTGTGGAGGAACAAGGTATAAACACTTCAAGCTAGATATTTTAATGGAGAGAAAAAAAAAGCAAAACATTATATAATTACCCCTAATTTTCCACTACATAACACAGGGGTGGGCAAACTCTGTCCTGCGTAGTTTAGCTGCAACACAAATCAAACACACCTGAACATGCCAAGACATCAGTGTCTTTACGATCACTAGAAATCTATAAGCAGGTGTGTTTGATTAGAGTTGGAGCTAAACTGTGCAGGACTGAGTTTGTCATGTTGAAATACCCAAATGAAAGAAATCAAGCATCTACAAATCGAAGCATGAAGAATTATGAACACAGATCTGCTGCTTGTGAATGTAATATGCTTTAAATGTTAGGGATGCTTATTAGGGTTCAGGTCTGGGTTGAGTTTTTGAGGCTCTATGACAGGGGTCAACAAACTTGTTCCTAGAGGTCAGGTGTCCTGCAGATTTTAGCTCCAACTCTAATCAAACACACCTGAACAAGCTAATCAAGGTCTTACCAGGTATACTTGAAACATCCAGGCAGGTGTGTGGAGGCAAGTTGGAGCTTAACCCTGCACGGACACCGGCCCTCCAGGACAGAGAGTAGTGATCCCTGCTCTAGGAAGTGAAAAGCAATTTGTGTTTCAATAATGACAGAAATCCAGCATCTACAAATCAAAGTATGAAGAATTATGCACACAGATCTGCTGCTTGTAAATTTAATACCCTTAAATTATAAGAGATGCTTAATAGGGTTTGGGTCAGGGTTCGGTTTTGTGTCTCCAGGAAGTAGTCAGCAAGTTGTTTCGAAATTAAAGTTATCAAGCATCTACCAAAAGAAGTATGAAGAATTATGAACACAGATCTTGTGTGAATGTAATACCCTTAACTTGTAAGAGATGCTTATTAGGGTTCAAGTTGGGGTTCGGTTTTGTGGCTCCAGAAAGTCTTAAGCAAGAGGTTTTGAAATTAAAGTCATCAAGCATCTACAAAACAAAGTATGAAGGATTATGAACACAGATCTGCTGCATGTGAATGTAATACCCTTAAATTGTGTAAGATGCTTATAAAGGTTCAGGTCGGGGTTTGTTTTTGCAGCTTCAGGAAGTCGTAAGCAATTTGTTTCAAAATGAAAGTCATCAAGCATCTACAAATAGAAGTATGAAGCATTATGAACACAGATCTGCTGCATGTGAATGTATTATCCTTAAATTGTAAGACATGCTTATTAGGGTTCAGGTCAGGGTTCGGTTTTGCAGCTCCAGGGAGTCGTAGGCAAGAAGTTTAGAAATGAAAGTTATCAAGCATCTACAAAAGAAACTATGAAGAATTATGAACACAGATCTGCTGCATGTGAATGTAATACTCTTAAAGGGCACCTATAGTGAAAAATCTATTTTTCAAGCTGTTTGGATAGACGTGTGTGTAGGTATAGTGTATAGACCGTCATATTGGGGTGATATAAACACACACAGTCCTTTTTTTTTTTCAATTTATCAACATAAAAACGGTGGACCAATTGTAGCGGTTTTCAGACCGACCGCAACTTGAAGTAGGAGAGCGGTCCCCCCGCCCACCAATATTGATTGACAGCCTCATGTCACGATCATATGCTCAGTTACTTGTTGCACGTCTGCCATTTTCAGCGTGTGAGTCAAAGCGGTATCATTAAAGGAACACCCTTGCTCGATTTTTTTGATAAAAAGCTCATTGGGCTCAACACAAGATCAATATTCTCCACATTATCACTCTAATCGGATTTATTGCTTGTACCTTTTGCGTGGAGCAGTGCATGCATTTCGGAGTTCTGGGCGTGGGTTTTTGTCGCGGTGCACGCGCCGAAGCTTAGGGTCAGTGGCTCGGCGCGGTGCCGTTGTGTTTGCCCTGGTGTAGGCTTGTAATTGGAGTTCTGGAATGCGTGGCGCGACGATTCGAGACACTTCATGTTTCAAAGACACAAATGATTTTGTACTTTCTGCTTGGTCTGCGTCTGACTCGTACATGTATGGCTGAATCCTCATCGTAGCTCAGCTTAGCTTAGCTCTCTCTCTGTCTGTCTGCTGCAAACACAAAGCGTGGGAGCTCTTGGCTCCGCCCTTCTTGTTACATTGGGCGGGAAGCCGAAACTGTAAAGCAACACGCCCCTAAAACAGCAAACTGTGTAAACGCCCCCAACATGACACTTTGTAACACATTATAATAAAAACACCTGAACTGTGTGTTGAACTGAACCTAAACTGGCACACTCAGAACAACCATAATATTAATATTAAATCATAAAAAAGGGGTAAACTATGTGCCCTTTAAATTGTAAGAGATGCTTATTAGGGTTCAGGTCGGGGTTCGGTTTTGTGGCTCCAGGAAGTTGTAAGCAATTTGATTCCTCCCATGACTGAATAAATCCCTCTGCAGAAGAACAAATCGCCTCTATTAGAAGAAGGAAAGACAAACATATTAACACTCAAACCTTTTGACCAATAGATGTTTATAATTCAATGCGATGACCACTTTAACCCTGTTTCATTGGTCACCCTGGCTACATTAACTCTCTCTCTCTAGTACAGATTCATAGCGAAAGCCAGTAGATCACGTTAAACATGCAGATCTAATAAATATTAAGGCATAACCAAATCGTCCCTGCGTCATGTCAAAAGGTGAAAGCGGCATTCCAGTCCACTTTAAGACACGCACTCGCAAACTTCCCAGTAGTTTCTAAGTGCTCAATGGGGATTACCTTTAACCCCATTCAAATGTTCCACCAGTAGTAACTTAATCAATGATGTACATTCAAGTGCGCAACATGGAGGGAAGTTATTGAGTGAAGTGTATAGAAATAAACTGGATTGCAGCCCAAGTCACAGGAAGGCTTTGGGATTAAAAACAAACATGAATACAGAAGATATTTTTTGGTTTTCATTCACATTAAACTAGAAAATATGCGAGTCAAAGATTAAAACACGGTGAAGTGAAAACCTATCCCAAATCATGATACATTACATCATTTAAACATGCCATTTTAAACAGCATCTCATTCAGATTATGATTAAGAACGGCTACAGATGAGGTTTTATTTATAAAACTCAAAATTATAGTCACGTTAAGCATTAATGAGCCGTATTAAAAATAATAATAATATGAGGATATAGATTTAAATAAAAAGCGAGAGATTAAAATGAGAGCGGTAGAGAACGATTCATAAGCATGTGAAATGTAGTACAGGTACAAAGGACGTTTTGAGTGTTAAGAGTTCACTGCACCAATCAGATATTGCCAGTCTTTTGCCCCTCCCCTCCTGTAATCCAACAGACATCTGGTCAAAGGCGGCGCTACCATTGAGGGGAATCTATCTGCAACCTTCAACAGCACATATTGCATCTAATAACAGCTAACGTGGCGCATTATTGGAGAATGGAGAGTGTGCAAAAAACTGCAAAGGTCCCTTTGACTGGCTCTAATAGAGCAGACCATTCCCCCTCAGAGGAAGCTCTCGTTCATTAGAAAGGAAAATGGTGCTTTCAGTCTCAGTTTGTGGCTTGGGATGGAGGTGTGAGTGTTAAACCAGTGAGCAGTATCCGCCGCAGGCTCCTTGACGCTGGGGTTCATTATCAGACAGCTGGACACCATGGTTCTGGATGCTGCTTTCCCAGAGCCCCGGCGTCTGCAGGATCTTCTCCACCAGCTCCTCAAAGGCACACTGAACTCCGTCCCGCGTCTTCGCGCTGGCCTCTATAATATAAATAATAATAATAGTTCAAGACAGGACAGGAATGATAGAGATCAATACTAATGTGACTCATCAGTGAAAGTAATATGTGATGCAGGACAAGTTTAAGAGTGCAAAGGTGAAATGACGACAACATCTGATTGTGAAAAAAGCAGGACATCAGCAGTCACAAGCTGCACTAGTTCTTCAAATGCACATTTTGTTTTTAAATGTTTTTATTGGGGTATTCATGTAGCATTACAGCAAACAATACAGCAGTTAGTTTTTTTTTGTGCAAAAAAAAAAAAAATTCAACAAATTAAATAATATACATAAAACAAAAAATGAAAAAAGTAAATAAATTAAATTTTAAAAAAGGGATAAATAATTAGGATAGACCCAGAATACACTTTTCGAATAACACAGAACACCTAACCCCTAAAACCCACCCCACCCCTGGGACTAAAGCTTATGCAGTTCTGTTGGTGTGACCTTCACCATCTGGGTATTCAACCTACGCTTTCAAGACAGAGAAGAGGAGACCAAATCTTGTCAATTTTTTTCAATGTCTTTACCATTCCTCCTATGACCAAACGTCTTATTTATGAAATAAGTCTGCTCCCTTGCAGGTTTGAACTACCAGAACTATTGCTATGACAACAACTCTTAGATTAGAACTAGAATTAGAATTAGAGTTTTGAAGAACGAAACTATCCTGGGTTGTGTCAATTCATCAATAACTGAATCCAGCTAACTGAGTAATCCACATACAAAAAAACAGACCCCTCGGCTCAGAAAGTTCTCAAAATAATATTTTATCCTACATTTTTTAAAGAAATATGAAGGTGTAGGTTATATATGTGGCTGCTAAATGCAGAGCTTCTCGATAAAAAGGTGAAAAAACACCTGCAAGTCCTGAAAGCGGTTAAACCCCAGCCAGATAATGAAAGTAATATATAACGTTTTACTTTCC
This sequence comes from Danio rerio, assembly GCF_052040795.2. Lineage (NCBI taxonomy): Eukaryota > Metazoa > Chordata > Actinopteri > Cypriniformes > Danionidae > Danio > Danio rerio. The sequence continues at coordinate 4,688,581 of NC_141022.1, forward strand.
ATAAAAAGAAACAAAGTTATGCAATTAGTTACTTTTTGGGGGAGTAACTCAATATTGTAATGCACTACTTTCAAAAGTAACTTTCCCCAACACTCATCCTGACTAATGCTTATCCACATTTAGTAATGGCAAACAAGGGGAAGGTGGTGCTAAAGGAGAAAATTGGCTTATGGCCCGTTTCCACTGAGTAGTACTGTACGGTACGGTTCAGTTTGGTACGCTTTTATGGCCGTTTCAATTGTCAAAAGGTGTACCGACCTAAACCATACCACTTTTTTTGGCATTCTTTCGAAAGGGTACCAAAAGGCAGAGCTAGATGTGCAGCTGAACCCTATTGGTTTACAGAGAAACGTCATTCGCTTACGCAACAATGAAAACAAAAGAGCCGCCATGTTTAAAATACACAGCCGAAATTACAGCGTAAATGCACATAATAATGAGCCATGGTCGACCCGGGCTCAAACAAACAGTCGTCGTCTTTATGAACAGCCACAAAGCCAAAAAGAAGAGCAGATTTAGCCTGTGCCCCTTAGTTTTTTACGAGCCAGTCTAAAGCGCGAGCGGTTTCGCTTTCTTGCTTGCGCGCGTCGCACGTCTATATCTGAAATAACAAACTTCTTGAGCTGATGATAATAACGTGCGCGTGATAATTGACGTGCTTTTGAAACCCAATCCTGTTGGAAACTGACAAACATGGGAGTGACACATTCAGAAAGAAAAGGACAAATGCGAGAGCGAAGCGCGCACAAAGGAGAAGCCCGACAAAACTCAGGAGCAAGTTGTTTCAGCAACCTGAATCACGAACAAACTGCCATGCTTATCATCGCCTTCTGGACTATTATGAACTGGGAATGACAGAATTACTCTCTAACAGAGTTTACATGTGCTGGTGAAGATTACAGACACAGATGAGAGGTTTGCACTAACTGTGGGCTTTGTTGCGTGATGTTTATGTACCTAAATTAGGACTAAATGTTTGCTGTGTGTAGTTATTCTGTAGTTGGTAACATAGGTATTAGGTATCATCATAGGTCTATTAGGTATCATCAATGTATTATAACACAAAAACATTATTTATTGAGCTTTGATAGTATGAAATATTTGGTTGATGCTTGTATGATTTTAAAAATTTTAAATGGATATGCTCCACCTCCATTATGTGAGTTTGTGACACACAAGAATAATAATGGTCAAGCAACACGATGTGTTACCAGGGGAGACTGTGCTGTGCAGTTTAGACGTACAACTTTTGCACGATCAGTCTTCTTAGTTAGAGCTAGTCATTATTGGAACACACTTCCGATTGACTTAAGGGGTGTTACAAATTATTCTACTTTTAAATACAAGTTAAAGAAATGGCTAAAAGCAAATCAAGTTTGTAATCATGTGTAATTCTTTTGTCTAACATTTTAGGAAACTCTTATTTACATATTTTTATCTCTTTTTGTCATATGTAACTTTACTGTTTTTGTATGTGTAATGACGTTTTTTTTTTTTTAGGTTGCCTTTTAAAATCTGGCAGGGGGCAACAGATGAAAATTAGCCCTTGTGGCTAACTCTGGCTTATTTACAGTTTTACTGTTGATTAATGAGCCTTGTCCCTGTTAAATAAAATAAATTCAAATTCAAATATTGCAGACCGTAAGGGGCTGTATGTGTTTATATATGTTGCATTTATTTATTTATTTTATATAATTGCAGACGTTACAGTAGGCTATTTCGTTGATCTGCAGTTATAATCAACTCCTGTTCATAGAAAAGTTAGTCATGAACATTTATACACAAGTATTTACGTGTGTAAAGCATCTGTTTTGTGAGAAGTGCTGCTCATTACGATATGTGAACGACGTGTGCAACTTTACTGTATACATTTATTCGAGCGAGCATGACGTCGACTTTCTGTCATACACCACGCCCACCAAAAGGGTACCCTTGGTAGTGGAAACGCAAGCCTGATAAAAGTGACCCATACCGACCCAAACCGTACAATACTGTACCACTCAGTGGAAACGAGCCATTAAAATCCCAAAAAACCATTCCAACAACAAAAAACAGAAACATACCGATAAAGAGCATAGAGTGTTTCCGTGCAAACTTCAAGCCTTCGTTCCGGTCCACTTCACGGTTGTCCTGAAACAGAAAGGTCTTTATAATTGTACTGCTGAGTCACCATACGATAAAGCAACTAAAAGTTACTGGAGCCTCCCAATATCAGCACTCATGACTTCGACAGTTTAACGTTCCATGACTTGATTTACTGACTCATATTTTCAATAAACCACAGTGAATCTCAAAAATATAATCAAATATAAGTTTTGTTTTTCCCTCCATGGAGACATCTTTATGTACTGTTGTACTTGTGTACTGTAATCATGAACGGAAAGTAAGAACTGTATATATTTGTAGGAGAAAAATCTGTAATACTTTACAATGAGGTTCCATTTGTTCACATTAATTAAAAAAGGGAGGTTACCCAAAAATGAAAGATTTTTCCTTCATAAATTTAATTATTTTCCTTTGGATTAATCTCAATTCCAGAGGTCACCACAGCGGAATGTATCGCCAACTATTCCAGCATATGTTTTACGCAGCGGATGCCTTTTCAGCTACCCAGTACTGGGAAACACCCATATACACTAATTTACACAAACACTCATACACTAGACAATTTAGTTTATTCAATTGACCTGTTGTGCATGTGTATGGACTGTGGGGGAAACCGGAGCACCCGGAGGAAACCCACACCAACACAGGGAAAACATGCAAACTCCACACAGAAATGCCAACTGGCCTAGCTGGGACTCGAAACGGTGACTTTCTTGCTGTGAGGCGACAGTGCTAACCAATGAGCCATCGTGCCACCCATTCAAACACTTTAACTACATTAGTTCACAAAATCATATATAGGTGAGCATTTATTAAGCAAATAATTAATTAGTTTGTGCTCATTTTTACTTTTGCTAATTCATTATAAATATAAGAAGTGTTATCTGTTGACTCAAAAATAAATAATTTACTCTCCATTTACTTGTTTCAAACTTTTATGAGCTTCTTCTGTTGAACACAAAGGAAGATATTTAGTTGAAGGAGGCCCGTTCCGCATGAGAGCTTTAGGTATATACTGCACACTTACAGTTGAAGTCAGAATTATTCACGTTCCTGTAAATTTTATTTTCTTTTTCAAATATTTCCCAAATGATGTTTAACAGAGCAAGGAATTTTTCACAGTATTTCCTATAATATTTTTTCTTTTGGAGAAAGTCGTATTTGTTTTATTTCGGCTAGATTAAAAGCATTTATTTATTTTTTTAACGTCAGTATTATTAACATTTTTTTTTTCTACAGAACAAACCACTGTTATACAATGACTTGCCGAATTATCTAATTTTACTAGTTAAGCCTTTAAATGTCACTTTGAGCTGAATTTTACACTATCTGACTAAAGTCCTGTCGTTGATACCAGTTGTAAGAGTAACAAATAACTTGACTTTTAGCTGATCATTTGGAAAAGTGGCAGAAAGTAGATTTTACTGGTGAATCATCTGTTAAGCTGCATCCCAATCACCACAAATACTGCAGAAGACCTACTAGAAGCCGGATGGACCCAAGATTCTCATAGAAATCAGTCAAGTTTGGTGAAGGAATAATCATGGTTAAGGGTTATATTCAGTATGGGGGCATGCGAGAGATCTGCAGAGTGGATGGCAACATCAACAGCCTGAGGTATCAAGACATTTGTGCTGCCCATTACATTACAAACCACAGGAGAGGGCAAATTCTCCAGCAGGATAGCGCTCCTTCTCATACTTCAGCCTCCACATCAAAACTCCTAAAAGCATATAAGGTTAAGGTGCTCCAGGATTGGCCAGCCCAGTCACCACATATGAACATTGAGCATGTCTGGGGTAAGATGAAGGAGGAGGCATTGAAGATAATTCCAAAGAATCTTGATGAACTCTGGGAGTCCTGCAGGAACGCTTTCTTTGCCATTCCAGATGACTTTATTAATCAGTGATTTGAGTCATTGCAGAGATGTATGGATGCAGTCCTCCAAGCTCATGATGGAGTCAGACAGAATATTCATTCTGTTTTCACTGCAGCAGGACTTTATACTCTATACTGGACATTATTTCTGTTATGTGACAAGACTTTTGTCTAAGTAAAGTCAGACCTTACTGTCCTAATTAAATATTTATAAATCAAGGCATGATCATATTTTATTGTGGTAAAATAAGTGTAATCTAGAGGCCTTTGCCTTTCACATACCACTTCTGATTACAAATGATCCACTAGAAGTCAAGTTATTATTTGCGGCTCCTAAAACTTGGATTGGCGACAAGACTTTAGTCAGGTAGCGTAGTATCTTGAAAAATATCTAGTAAATGATTATGTACTGTCATCATGGCAAACATAACCGAAATTAGTTTTTAGAAATTAGTTATTAAAACTATTATGTTCAGAAATGTGTTGGAAAAAAAAAAAAAACTTCTTCACATTAAACCGAAATGAAGGGAAAAATATACAGAAGTGATAATAATTCAAGAGGGCTAATAATTCTGACTCGCTTCCACTCTTGGCAACTTAACATCTTTATTAAACTTGCCTTAAAATTCCACACTAACCACCAGTCCGAATGGCACTCAAAACCCCCCCATTAAATATTCATCATTTGTGTTAATGAATAACGCAATGTTTTAAGCATAAAACGCTCTCCAACATCCCATAAAGAGCTTATCTTTGAAAGTTTTGCACCATGGAGATTTTAGCGTGGCAATTTCATTTTTCATGGTCTACCAAAAGTCGGGGTGTCAAACTCAGTTCCTGGAAAGCCCCATCCATGAAGAGTTCACTTCCAAACTTTATCCATCACACATAAATGCACTTTAAAAATACGCCTGAGAGGCATCATTGGTTTGTAGTGAGTATGTGTGTAATTGGCGTTAAAGCCATACTGTGCACTGCTGAGGCGGTTCAGGAAGTGAGTTTGACACTCTTGACTTAAAAGAACAGTAAGTGTACCAAACACTGAAATTCTAAATTGTTTTTGTCTATACAACGAAAGTTAAGGTATCCAGACAACAGTATACCCTAGTGACTTCCACTGGCCGATCAATAGAAAATAACAAAAACATGAAAATAAGTATGCTCAGAGATCACATTTTAGGTTCAGGACTTAAAAGTGAGAGTTAAATCAAAATATACTACGTTTATTTTGCTCGTGCACGTTGTTATTCTTTAGATTAACAATTAATTTGTGCAAATCCATTGAAAAATGGATGTTTTAGTAATCTTTACTTAAAATCTGAGTATTTGCCACGCCCCTTACCATCAGTTTGCTATGAGTAAATGATGCACAAAAAGAAAGCCCCGCCCCCTACTTAATATTCCATTTCAGTTTGAAAAACATCAACATACTGAAATAAAAGCCAAGGAACTTATGTTCATGTGGACTTTAGGGTGCATTTCCCGCTGAAACAGAAACCTGAATTGAGGGAAGGGATTTGCTTTGGAGCGCCTTCTCAGTATCTTAAACTAACAGGTGGAAAGGAGTGGGTCATAAACTCGTGTCATTAGCATACCTGCCAACATTTCACTTTAAAAGTCTTTGGAGACCGGGAAGGTCAGTGGGTTGTTTGTTTGTTGTTTTAACAACTGTAGTGGACCGGGTTATAGGCAGCAGCGGCGTTCCGGTTGACAACAGAGGGAGGAGTTAGGTGGAGATCGGGATGTTGAAGAATATACTAGGGATGTGATGTCATCCACCAAGCCTTCGAAGCATGCATCAAAAAATTATACATCTCATTGTGAAGCAGTGTACCAAGGCTTGGTTTGTTTTGCCATCATTAATTTTCAGTCAAACAGTTTCTCAGCAGTTTGTGATGCATTTTGGAAACAGGAGATGAGCCCCTGGTCTAATGCGCCACCTGGTTTGAGAAACCCGTTCTTAAAGACATACTTTTAGTCATTATTTGGGTAGCACACATATTCTGAATGCCTTAGAAACAGTGCAATTTATTATGCCTGAACGCTTTTAAAATCATATAGTCACAGGCCTCAAAAAACAAAACGATAAATTAGGTTTAGGGCAGGCATGTCCAAACTTGGTCCCGGAGGGCCGGTGTCCTGCATATTTTAGTTCCGATCCAAATTAAACACACCTGAATCAGCTAATCAAACTCTTTCAAGGTATACTAGAAATTTCCAGGGAAGTGTGTTGAACGAAGTTGGAGCCAAACTATGCAGGACACCGGCCCTCGAGGACCGAGTTTGGATATTCCTGGTTTAGGGCAGTGGTTCTCAAAGTGGGGGTCGGGACCCCCTGGGGGGTCGCGGGACAATGAGAGGGGGTCGCTTGGTGATTTACAAAAATCTAATAAATTTGAATAAACTTTTATGATTACCATTGCTAATCCATAACCAACAGAAGATAAAAAATAGCTACATAAAAAAAAAATACAATATCCAAACAAAAAGCCATCAGCCTTTGGTTTTTGTTGTTGTTTTTTACATTGATTGCAACCCTTAGGGTTTTTACATTAGATTAATGACAAAGCAACAGCGTCACCAGATTTTACAGCACTAGCTAAACTTTCTGACACCGTTACAGCACTCACGTACATTTAAAATACATACAGGACACTAAACATGGAGTATGATGTGTAAGTGGCAGTCTCCAAAATTAAACCAAGAAAAGACTTGGGATGTAACTTAAATATTGTGCCCACCAGTCTAAATAGATGAGGTTAATATAAAATAATCATAATAAAAACGATAGGGGACTGTTGCACTTTTTTATGTTGTCAATATGCTTGTGTTTATATAGGCTGATTGGTTTGTGTGAGTGTTGTGTGCAACGTTTGTATGATTATTACCACTTACGAAAATAGTGGGGGTCGCGAGTCATTGGCATTGTTCTTTTGGGGGTCCCAGGCTGAAAAGTTTGAGAACCCCTGGTTTAGGGTACCATTGCATGTCCTCACGATGTGACTATTCCAAATGATCACATTGCGATATCGATGCTGAAATGATCCATATTGTGCAGCCCTAGTCCAGAAAGCATCTGAACGCCACATGTAAGGTTTCAATTGCGCAAATATTAAATGAAACAAACCTTGTCGATTTTGTTCCCCACCAGCATTTTAACCAGGTCGTTGCGTGTACAGTATGTCTCCAGCTCATTGAGCCAGTTCTCAAGCTTTGTGAACGTGTCCCGCTTTGTAACATCATACACTAAAAGAAAACAAACAAACAGTAAGTGCATTTCAGCAACTAGTTTAGATTTGAGGGTTAAAACTTCATGATTGAGACCACCTGACTGTCCAATATTCTGCTCATTACACGGCCTACTTATCAAATAAAGACAAGGAACATATTGATTTAAGCAAAAAGAGATTTTATTATGCGAGAAGGACGAGAAGTGAGATTGATCTGAAGGACATAAAACTAAAACGGCTACGCCTAAAATCAGTTGTCTGGCTCAGTTACACAATTAATCGATCGTTGTGCATTTTACAAAACTCTGTAGATAAAAAACCTTCTTCTGTAATAAATGATAAATTCAATAACACGTAAAAACTAACCCAAAATGACACCCTGGGCCCCTCTGTAGTAGCTTGGTGTTAGAGTTCTGAACCTCTCCTGACCTGCGGTATCCTTAAAAAAAAAGTTCAATAGGATTTCAGGAGCTTTCAAGAGAAACAAAGCGTGACAGTGACATCTAGTGGAACAAGACAGCAAATGTCAAATAAAACAGAAATATCTCATGAATTCAAGCACGTTGCAAAATGCAGCACTTACCCATATAGCCAGTTTTGCTCGGTTGCCATCGATCGCAATAGTTTTGACTTTGAAGTCCACACCTAAAAACACCAACAAAAGTGTCAATTCTAAAGCAGGATTCCTCAACCATGTTCCAGGAGGACTATTGTGTCGCCAGATTTCCAATTATTTAAGATGTTTTCTTACAGGGACATCCATTAAAAAGATTACTCGTGAGTTACTGACGAGCATTAAATGTTAATTTTTACTCTTGAAAAAATTAATAAATAAATAAGGGAGAATCTTATGCTAACTATAACAAGTTTAAATGAATTTCTGATATGCTGCAACTACTCCTTTAAATACGAGATCAATGTAGCGGATTTTGACGCATTGCCGCCAGTGCAACCTTTGGTGATTTCGGCCTGAACGCAGTTATACGGTCGACATCTTTTGCTATTTCTTAGAAAATAGACATTAGTCATTTTCACTAAATTAGCTTTATCAAAATGAATAGACTTGGGTAAAACTACACTGTAAAAATTGCTGGGTTCTACACAATTCCTTCATGTTGTCCCAACACAAATAGATTAAGTTAACTTAATATTTTTTTTACATATTTAGGTGAATTAAACATAAAACAATTAAGTTGACCACCAAAACCCGTCAAGAACTGAGTTGATTCAGCCCATTTTAAATAAGTATTTAAATATACACCATTTTGAGGGACGTAAACAATAACAATGGCTTAACATATTTCCTGTTTTCATTTCCATAGCTTCCGAGAGTCCAAAATGACCCACATATTCATGGGCCAGTGACATCACAACATTGAAATGGTCTATGAGCTTATTAGTTTTGAGTATTAACTGCTTTTGGAGACCCGTTTACAATGTCTGATTATTATCAGTAGAATATTCACAACCACTCGTGGGTGACTCACCGATGGTTGCTGCTAATTCTGGGTCGAAGGTATCATCTGTGAAACGCAGGAGCAAACTGTGAACATAACAGGACAAATGAAGGAAAATTAGCATAGGCACAAAACATTTAGCATTTCTTGTTTCCCATAGCTCTTATACAGTTAAATGTAACTGTGTACACATGACAACCATAACATTGAAAATTGAGGTAAGGTTGGTTTTATATTTACAAATTCATT
>NC_141022.1:4702500-4767500 GCF_052040795.2 Danio rerio
CAAGTCTTTTGATTATGGGGTTGAGTGGTAACTCTAGTGGAAACAGTTATCAAGATAGCAAAAGGCTGAAGAGACCCTTTGTGTCAGTGCTGTTATTTGTATTGTTAAGACCCCAAAATGTCTAGGGCTGAGGTTAAACATAAGTTAAAATAAATAAATAAATAAATAAATAAATTTGGATTTTTGCTGCATTTGTCTTACCAAGCCTTACATTTTTCCAAGAATGCTTCATTCTTATTTAATAACCTGTTGTGGTGTTTTCTCTAGTTGTTTTCTCCACCTTTCTTCTCTCCCCTCCTTGTTGTGACTGTAAAACCTATACTTTGTATTATAAAGCTGTAAACTGAGCGCCGTAGGGGCTGAGTGCCATTTATTTTGAACAGACTTTTTCTCCTGTTTCTTGGTTTAGTTAAGGAGTAAGGGTAGTATTTGTAATTTATTTTCTGCATTTATTTTGGTTCTATTAGGCAAGTTATCTTCAGGGAGGAGTTAGTAAATTTTTTGTTTATTATTTTGGCCTTGCTCAGCCCTGAACCGATTTTTGATTGCGGTCCTATTCTTTGTTTTTCTGTAAATGCAAACTTTTTCTAACAATAAAAGAAACTTAAGGTCATTAAAATCATAACCTGCTAACTGTTTATTTATGTATGTATTTATTTATTTAAACTCATGTTCAACATCAGCCCTAGACATTTTGGGGTCTTAACAATACAAATAACAGCACTGAAACAAAGGGTTTCTTAACCATTAACTTAAACTTTTAGCTAATACAATAACTAATTAGCTACTTTTTATAAGTTAGTAAGCTAGTAGTTGGGTTTAGAGATTGGGTAGGATTAGGGATGTAAAGTAAGATCATACTTTACAAGTGCTAATAAACAGTTAATACATAAATAACAGGCAGGTAATAATCCAGTAGTAAATGGTGTGAGTTGTTACCTAAAGAAGTGTAACCAGAAATTAACCTGAAGCGACACCAAAATCCTATCTTTCACCTATACGTAATTAATATGCAAGCTCCACCCTAAAAGGAGAGGTATATGCAAATAAACTCACAATACTTACTACCTGGAGAAACTAAATAACGAGCACACTGACTGAAGTGAATGGTCAGCTCTACAACATGACGTCCTGCACCACAGACTGCATTGAAAAGCCCATCCGGCGCTGTTTTGAAAGTCTCGGTAAATTCGTCGGTCTTCACCCGTGGTGGTTTGTCGTTTTACCTCTTGTGATGTCCGCAGGTCTCGGAGGAGGATTTTTCTTTCTGAACGAGCTGAAATCCGACGACATTGTGGAGCAGTTTACCCCGAAAAAAGGGCGCGCGAAAATGGAGAGGCGTTTCTTTCAGGAAACTTTCCCTCAGAGCGACTCTCAGTTTTCCGTTATTCGCATTAACACTGACGGGGTTTTTGCGTCCTTGATATTTTCCTCACAGTCAAACATACTCAGTGTTACAGCGCTCGACGAAATCATCCGTATTGACGTAAAAATTAAAAGATTCAGCGTAAGTTTGGACACAAATACATTTGCGTTCTCGGATATTTGCGCAGATGTGAACGGAACGTGTAACTCTAACGTAATTCTCGATGTTTTCGGTTACAACGCCAGTAATGTCAGTTTCGTCAACATGACGTATCCTAAATACTGCCGGTCTGAATTCAACTGTGTCCACTTGGGAAATGTCATAAGTGAAGTGGAAGTGGATCAGGATGGATTTGTCCAAAGTGCCAAAGCTGTGAGGCTTTTCTATTATCTGCAAGAAAACAATGACACACTGACAGATGCCTGGCTTCAGAAATTGATGGACGTGCTCTCTAATGTAACCACATCACAAACTGAAGTAAGTGTATGACAGCTAAACATTTGGACAGGTGTATATTTTTAGAAAGTGAGACTTGATTTGGTGTTAAGGTGAATAAATAAACTATCCATTGATGTGTTGGTTGTTGGGACACTATTTGACTGAGATAAAATCTGTAATTAGAGGGTTTTGATACATTTATTAACCGTAATTAGACTGATAATTCAACATCTTTGTCAACATTACAATGGTTCTTGTTTTTTCTCAGCAGTTATGTACACCAAAGTTTTACGTCACAACAAATATTGATAAAAAATGTAGCCTATTGCAGTTTTGTTTGTGTTTTTGTCTGTGTAACAAAGGTATATTGTGTAGATGTTGGTACTTTAAAACATAAGTGTATCAACATAAATTAAGGAAATACCATAGTTTAGCATTAATTGGAAATTTGATTTGACAATTTCCACTGCATTTTTTGTAAAAAATCTGACACCAGCTGTCTTTTTTACTGTAATAATTTTTACAGTGTATATTCAAATTATTTTAATATCTTTTTTTTTCACATTGACATTTTTTACTTAATTGAATTACACTCAGACAACTTTATTAGGTACACCTTACTAGTTGGACTAGTTGCCTTCAGAACTGTCTTAATCCTTCATGGCATAGATTCAACAGGGTTCTAGAAAAATTCCTTAAAGATTTTGCTCCATATTGACTTGATAGCATCACACAGTTGGCTGCAGATTTGTCGGCTGCACATGCATAATGCAAATCTTCCGTTCCACCACATCCTAAAGGTGCTCTATTTGATTGAGCTCTGGTGACTGCGGAGGCCATTTTTGCCATTGTCATATTCGAGAAACCAGTCTGAGATGATTCAGGCTTAATGGCATGGCATGTTATTCTGCTGAAAGTAAATATCCCCCACACCATAGCACCAACACCAGCTTGAATCGTTGAAACAAGGCAGGATGGATCCATGCTTTCATGTTGCTGATGCCAAATTCTGACCCGACCATCCGAATGTTGCAGCAGAAATACATACTGACCTCTGGCATCAACACGGCATTTGCGCCCACAGAACTGCCGCTCACTGGATATTTTCTCTTTTTCAGACCATTCTCAAATCCAAGTAGATCAGCAGTTTCTGAAAAACTCAGACCAGCCCGTCTGGCACCAACAACCATGCCACGTTCAAAGTCACTTAAATCAGTTTTCTTCCCCATTCTGATGCTCGGTTTGAACTGCAGAAGATCCTCTTGACCATGATGTCTACATGCCTAAATAGAAATTTGAGTTAGCGAGCAGTTGGACAGCTGTACCTAATAAAGTGGGCAGTAAGTGTAGATATGAACAACTTTTAATTCAGCACCAACCAAATTGTCAAATCTGGAATGATTAGATTTCATTAACTGCTAAATATTTGAGTGTGCAATCCTCACAAATAATTTTTGAATGGAATGAATACTAGTCAATGAAAGTCTTAATGATATGTTTTTGCAGGTATCTTATTTCACCTCCATGTCAAGACAGCAGGAGTTTGAGAAGAGCACCCGATCTGTCACTCAACTTTTCGCAGTTACTTATTTTCTTGCCATCTCATTTTCAATTATGTCTTGTCTGAGGTTTGTGTCATTCTTGTATTAATAAAAAAATGTATTTTAGAGCAAATTTTTAAGATTGTGGAAATTAATTGAAAAGCATCACGTTGGTTAAATTCTCTCCACAGGTTTGACAATGTGAGGAATAAGGCATGGCTTGCTTCTCTCGGAGTTTTTTCCACTGCACAGGCAGTGCTGTCCAGCTTCGGGTTGCTGTTACTCTTGAATGTGCCATTTGTTATTACAGCTGCATCTTCTCCATTCCTCATTCTTGGTAAGATTCTTCTTTTTTTATTTGTTTTGTTGACAAACTCAACCGTTGGGTTAGTTTAATTCAATTGAAATATTTTTGTTTAACACAAAAGTAGAATTTTTATATATTTGATCTAATGTTAGATGTGTATATTTGACACAATATTCGGTTAACACAACCCAGTCCTTTTTCAGAATGCGTTTTGTTGACAAAATCAACTGTTGGGTTAGTTTTTTCAATTCAATTGAAATATTTTTTGTTTAACCCAAAAGTTGGATTTATCCATATTTGACTCAATGTTAAATTTGTCCAAATTTGACCGAACAATTGGTTAATACAACCCAGTCTTTTTTTTTTTTTTTGTCTGACAAACCCAACTGTTGGGTGAGTTTTTTTCCTATTAAATTTTAATATTTTTGTGTTATACCCAACAGTTGAATTTGTCCATATTTGACCGAACAATTGGTTAATACAACCTAGCCGTTTTTTTTTTTTTGTTGTTGTTGTTTTGTCAGACAAACCCACCTGTTGGGTGAGTTTTTTCCAATTAAATTTAAATATTTTTTGTGTTGTATCCAACAGCTGGATTGGGCCATATTTGACCCAATGTTAAATTTGTCCAAATTTGACCCAACAATTGGTTAATACAACCTATCCGTTTTTTTTGTTTGTTTTGTTTTGTCAGACAAACCCACATGTTGGGTGAGTTTTTTTCCAATTAAATTTAAATATTTTTTGCGTTGTACCCAACAGCTGGATTTGGTCATATTTGACCCAATATTAGATTTGTCCATATTTGACCCAACAATTGGTTAATACAACCTAGCCGTTTTTTTTTTTGTTGTTTTTTTTTGTCAGACAAACCCACCTGTTGGGTGTGTTTTTTCCAATTAAATGTAAATATTTTTTTGCGTTGTACCCAACAGATGGATTTGGCCATATTTGACCCAATGTTAGATTTGTCCATAGTTGACAAATTGGTTAATACAACATAACCTTTTTTAGAATGTGTTTTTTCTGGCAAACCCAACTGTTGGGTTATTTTAATGACATTTTTATATTTTTTGTTTAACCTAACTGTTGGGTTTTTCCACATTTGATCCAATGTTAGATTTGACCCAACTTTTGGTTAATACTACCCAGCTTTTTAAAATTTGTTTTGTAGGACAAACTCAACTGCTGTGTTTGTTTTTTCCGTTAAATTTAAATATTTTTAGCTTAACCTAACAGTTGGATTTGTCCAGTTGGATTTTGGATTTGTTTGGTTTATACAACCCAGCCTTTTTATTTGTTTTGTCAGACAAATCCAACTATTTGTTTAGTTTATTCAATTTAATGTAAAAAATGTTTTGTTTGACCCAAAAAGTAGATTTGTCCATATTTGACCCAAAGTTTCTGTAGCACAACTCAGTTTCTTTTTAAGAATTTGTTTTTTCCGAAAACCCAACTCTACTCTACTGTGACCGCAGCTTAAGTGCTCACGCCCAAAAGTTACTATTACGGAGCCCAATCAACAACCACCACCCATCACCCCATCTCTTTTTTTAAAAACCAACATGTCCATTGGATCCAACACTGGGTTGGTACAACCCAGCGTTTTTAACTTTGCAAGTGTGGCATGTCATATTCCACACGTCTAACAGATCTTCATTCTTTTAGGAATCGGTATCGACGACATGTTCATCATGATCTCCAGCTGGCAGCGGACCAACATTCAAGACTCTGTGCCAAAGCGCATGTCCGACACCTACAGAGAAGCTGCCATTTCCATCACAATAACCACTCTGACCGACGTCCTGGCCTTCTACCTGAGCTTCAGCAACCCTTTCGGCTCCGTTCAGTCTTTCTGCCTCTACGCGGGCACAGCCGTCCTGCTCTGCTACTTCTATAACATCACTTTCTTCGGCGCCTGTTTGGCTCTGAATGGCAGAAGGGAGGGTGCTAACAAACACTGGTTGACTTGCATGAAGGTACCAGAGGAGATGCCACCTGGAGAGTCTAAAGCGTACACTCTCTGCTGTGTTGGAGGGTCATACAACCGTAACACAGGAACCGAAGAGGAACATCCAATGGCGTTGTTCTTTAGGAAGTGCTATGGCCCGTTTTTGACAACATCCTGGTGTAAAGCATTCGTAGTGTTGATCTACTTCACATACATCGGAGTTAGTGTTTACGGCTGCCTCCAACTGAAGGAGGGCATAGATCTCAAGAACCTAGCGCTTGATGATTCATACATCATCCAGTATTACGATGCAGAAAGCGCTTACTTTCATTATTACGGTCCGAATGTGATGCTGGCCATCAATGGGACGTTTCCATATTGGGAGGAGAGCGAACGCAATCAACTCGAGACTTGCATCAAACGATTTCTGGAGCTCGATTTTGTCAACTCGTCAACATCTTGGCTTCATGCTTTCGAAAGGTATGGTGTTGGTAGAAACATCAGCTCAGAAGCTTCATTTAAAACACATCTGCATGAGTTTCTCGAGCACAATCCAATGCTCAAACAGGATGTTAACATAACCGATAATAACATAACAGCATCTCGCCTGTTCCTCCAGACGATTGTTCAGAATGCAACAGAGAAGACTGTAGTGAACTCTTTAAGGAAGACAGCAGAGATATGTCCATACCAATTGCTGGTCTACCATCCTGCGTTCATCTACCATGATCAATACACAGTAATTGGGCAGGTCACTCTTCAGACGATCGCGGTATCAACCGCAGTCATGCTCTTCATCGCTCTTATGCTGATTCCTCATCCTCTTTGTGCTCTATGGGTGGCTTTTGCCATCGCTTCTGTCATTTTGGGAGTCACCGGCTTCATGGCTCTCCTAAACATACGCCTGGATTCCATCTCCATGATTAATCTGGTCATTAGCATCGGCTTCTCGGTGGACTTTTCAGCCCATATCTCCTACACGTTTGTGTCCAGCACTAAGTCTGATGTCAATGGGAGGATTGTGGAGGCACTGGCACACCTAGGTTACCCTATACTACAGGGGGCGCTGTCTACAGTTGTGGGGGTGGTGGTGCTTTCAGCTTCCAGCAGCTACATCTTCAGGACACTCTTCACCATTGTGCTTCTAGTCATTACTTTAGGGCTGCTTCATGGGATTGCTTTTATCCCAGTGTTTCTGACTTTCTGTGGATTTTGCCACAAGATATTGAAGCACTGAATTTGACTATCAAGCCTTTTTCTTCGACTATCGTCTCTGGTTTACAATTTTGATAATTAAAAGAAGACAAATGGGCCTTATTATACTGTAAAGATGCATCGACAGACTGAGGATCCATTTGCAGCTTTATTAAATCACAATAGGATGATCGTACAGGCAGGGTCAGGAAGGAGAAATTTAACTTAGAGTTCGTGAACAGGCGATTGATGGAGGTGGTATACAGCAGAGAGAGTGATCCATTACACAGAGCAGAAAGTCACAGAAGGCAGGCGGCATCAACAATCACAGAAACGGGGAAACTGTCCACGGTCAAAACACAGAATCAGGTCAGAATATAGGGAATAGGGGCAAAAACAAGACTTCGCAATGAGTAGCAGCGGAGATGGAGTGTAAATAGTCATTGGGAAAACTTTCAGGTGCCAGGGCAATCAGACGGGAGGAATGCTGGGAGATGTAGTGAAACTGAATTAGTAGTCCGGTGACTGTGACCTCTGGTGGCGATCGGGGGGGAACCACAGAGGTCGGAGGTGTTACACATACATCTGGCGCAAGATGTGTATGGTGCAATTTGTTGCTATTTTCAGACCAGCTCAATCTTAATTCTCACGTTTTCTGCCACGTTGTTTAAATAGCAAATCCATTAGCGCTGCTTTGCGGAATCATGGGTGTGCCGGTCTATAAAGGAGGTGTGTGTTAAGGCGCATTGTTGGCGTGTTGCTTTTTTGAGGAACTGAAGTAGACCGCACAATTGACAAACTAAAAGCTGCTCTAAAGTCCAGCCCAAAGCGCATTAGTTATGTGCCTATGCAGGTCCAAACAATTACACATTGCTTAATACACTCAGGATATACAGCAACACACAAATATAGTTACATATGAAAACAGATTAAAGGATTAAAAATGTTACAAAAACAACATGAAAAAAAAGTTAATTCATGCCAATTTTCATTTGAATAATGTAATTATTATTAGCAGTATTATTTACTATATGCACATTTTTATTTGTTTTAATAAAAACAAGTTTAGATTTGTCTACCTGTCGGGTTTGCATCATCATATGGGGCATAAGAATTGGATGTGTTTTTGTATATACATTGCTCAGCATATTTAAGCACACTCCTCACAAATCTATCTTTTAAATTCATATTCATAATAGGAAGCTATACAACATTATATTTATGCATATACATTAGATTAGTCAGTACTGAAACCAAATCTGGGGGCTATCTAACAAAAAAAACTTACAATAATCGTCCGAAAACTAGTACAGTCAAATTTATGGTATATTCTAGAAATATATAAATATAGAAAAATATTCTAAAAATAAAGAGGCGAAAATATTAAAACTAGTTGAAATTTTGTAAGTTGAATATTATTTTTGCAATATTTTGCTTAAATTTAATCATATTATCTTTCAATTTCTAATTATGTTTGATGAATAAAATATTAATAATATTATATATCTGTTGAAGAAATCTAATTCATTAATTTTCTTTTCGGCTTAGTCTCTTTATTAATCTGGGATCGCCACAACGGAATGATCCGCCAACTTATCCAGCATATGTTTTACGCAGCGGATGGCCTTCCAGCTGCAACCCATCTCTAGGAAAGTTTAATAAATCTTTTTTTGTTTAAATGCACCAAAATACATTGCCTATAATCACTGAGAAATGGATTTAATTTTTAAAATGGGCTGTACTCAATTATGCTAAGTACTCTAACTTCATTTTTATCGTTCATTTATTAGTTTGCAGGAAATTAGAATTGAATTTAGAAACCGTTCTGAAACAAATCTTTGCGCTTAAAGGAAATTAAATATGTGGGCTAATGGATGACTTCAGTTGATTGCATACAACACCGTTTCCTTATCCACGAAAGTAAAGGAGTAAAGAGTAAAAGTAAAGTAAATAGAAAGTAAAAAGGCTGAATGGAGAAGGCTCATTCTTTATCCTCGTGCTGCAGATGCTCTGTTTAACTGTTTTCTCGCTAGTGAATCGTTCAGTTTTTCACTTATGAAATCCACCATGTAAAATGCAAATGTGCCATGGCATGAAGCAAGACTCTTAAAGGGGATGGGAGATGAGACTCTGATTGGTTTAGTGCAGGTTATGCTCAAACACATAATTCATTAAGAGAATAAACACAACCCTTTTAGACCATGCGCCATGGCGCAGAGCATATTTTTCATCCTTAAAATAGCTAAATTGGATCCAGACATGAACTTAATGCTTTTGCACCATGCGCTTTAGACTGCGCCTAGACCGTCAAATTAGAGCCCTATGTCTTGGAAAGTAGTTTAAAATCGGAACTTGCTGAGATGTTTATTTCAGTATGTTGATGTACTTCCAACTGAAATGGAATATTAAGTAGGGGCGGGGCTCTTTTTGTGCATTATTCCCTGATACTGTAGCTAACTAACAGTCAGGGGGGTGTGGTCAAGAACATTGATGTACAGAAAGTAGTATTTCTTTAGTTGTATAAGATGCTAATATTATTGTGATGCAGGGGTCGCTACAGAACATGAAATAACAAGTTTTTGTGTAGGGATGTTTCTTTTATTCAGTTCAGCTCCCAGTCATTAATAAATGTGCGACAGCATCAAACAAACAAAACAAGAAGTCATTTTCAATTACAACCCAGGCAGAGCTCAAGACTAAAATCAATCTTTACACTTATATACAACATCCTCGCTTTCGAATTTATTGATTATAAATATATACGGTATATACACAACTAAAACGAGCTTGGGTAAAAGGCAAACATAACAATGAGGCAAGGTAAATGTAGAGATGTAAAGCTACTGTACATGAATAAATAATGTAGAATAAAGCTGAGTGAACCCAACGTAATCACTGAGAAATGAATGAAATACGGCTCCCTTTTTCGTCTTATGATTGGTGTATATATTTAAACTGATGTATAGAACATGATGATCCAGACTGGATTAAAATAGTCCTGTGATGGATAAAAAATGTTATTAACTACTCTCTCATTTCATTCAAAACACACCGAGGTCTTTGTTTATTTTCAGAATACAAATTAAAATGGATTTTAGATGAAATCCTGGAGCTCTCTCATCCTCCATAATCAGGAACGGTCCACAGATATTAAAATTCAGTAAAGGAACCAAAAATATTGGTGAAATAAGTCATTTTTACAGTGTTCTAGTCACACGAATGCGGTGTTGCATGGAATGTTTTGACTATTTTTGGGTACTTTTCTTTGAGCATCATCTCGGGACGCTTGTTGTCTATGGAGGATGAGAGCTCCAGGATTTCATCTAAAATATCTTAACTTGTTTTCTTAAGATGAACGAAGGTCTCAGTGGTTTGACACGACGCAAGGGTGATTAATTAATAACAGAATTTTACACTTTTGCATGAACTACTCCTTTAAAGAAATAAACCAATCAACAAAAACTTGACCCAACCCAGCAAACAATTTTGTGTTTAATAGACGTCTAATAGACATTTAAACGTAGACAGCTTGACTAAAACAAGGCTAAACTTGGGCTGTCGGTATAAATCTAATAGACATCTCTGAATAGCCCAAAACTAGACTAGTCATCAGTTAGACGGACTTAATATGTGTAGTCATTCATTTCCGTCTATTTGACGACTAGTCTAGTTTTGGCCTATTCTTATACATCTATTCGATTTTCACGACAGCCCAAATTTTGCCTTGTTTTGGCCAAGACGACTATGTTTACACGTCTATTAGACATTTTTTAGAAACAAAAAATGCTTCACGGGAAGGATTATCGATATATGTATATCTGTTAATGTTTCGTTTTTTTAAACCCAGATTTTTTTAAAGCGTTGACATTTTCCAACTAAAGGTATTCTCAAGCAGCATTGTTCGGGAGCAGAGAATATGATATTATATCACGTAACACACAAATAAAGCTAAACGTTCCACTAACAAAGTGCTTCGAAAACATTCCAGTCTCTCTTAGTGAGAAACTCGTTGCATTTCTCATAGGTCAAACTTAGTTCGGCTCAAACAGGGCGACTTTATAGTGAACTTGACAGCTTACGGATTTATTTTCAACATCAGCTTCTGCACCACTACAAATAAGGCAGCACCTATATAGTCAACGCAATGGTACAGAAGAAAAACAACTTTGAAATATGTAATAAACGAGTCAAATTGTCACGGATCGAGTTTGTAATGCCTTCCTTAGAGACTCACTTCAGAGATCTGGCTCAGAAAACAAACGTTACCAATGGGGAGTGTAGGTCTACCAAGCTCTCGGTTGCATATGTACATTCATGTGTTTCAGGGTTCGGCTGCATCTTCATCTGCTGTTTATAGCCTTTCCCTCCAAGACCAGCTGAATCTCTTTGGCATCCAATGTCTCGTAGCGCAGTAAAGCCTCCGCCAGGTTTCTGTGCTCTTTAGCGCGGGACTTCAGGAGAGCTTTAGCACGCTCGTAGGAATCCTATGCAAACAAATAAGCAAGTCAGAAACTGATAATAATAAATAGGTAGTCAGTATAAAAAGTGCTTTTGTTAAATAATGCGGGAAATGGAAGTTGCTGGGACTTTTGTTTGTTGATGTCCTTCAAACTGAAACAAAATATCAAGTAGGGGGTGTGGCTTTTTATTTGCACATCATTTACTCATAGCAAACTAAAGGCAAAGAGCACAGAATCACCAAGAGGCGACACTCTAGTGCAATTTGGGAAACAGCCACTAGAGGGCGCGGCAGCCATTTTGGAATGAAAACTTTAATAGAACAACAGCATATTATAACCTGTAAAATAAACTATTACAAGTGCTGATGATTGTGATAGTAAGTGCTGTATTGTCGTCTTTCAGGTTGTATCTCAGCTTTAAAACACTTTTTTAAATAAATAAATAAAATACAAAGCGGCTGATTGCCATCGAGACAGTAATAAGATCCGATGGATGGCCGATCGGTTTTACTCCAAAATGGCGGAATCCGGGGCTGTTGCCGGGCGCTGCTGTTGCAATGGAACGTTCTATTGAGTGTCGCCTCCTGGTCATTCTAAGCTCTTTGCTAACGGTTAGAGAGGATATTAATATACAGTTGCTATGGAAGCGCTCTGGTTGATGTCAACAGAAGGACTGACACTCCAAACGCGGAGGCCAATGGTCAGATTTTGATTGAAGATTACCAAACAAACTTTGTTTTAGCAGAGTAACTTGCAGAGATTCATTTACACTTTAAGAACAATAACGTGGGCTAGCAAAATAAATATTGTACATTTTGATTTTATTAGAAAGATCAGGAAAATACTAGCTTACCCTCAGAAGTATCCGAACTTCATGTTCAATGGCTGCCTGAGTTTCTGGGCTCTGCTTGGTGAGGTCGCTGTATGTCATCACACCCAACTATTACGAAAGCAAACAATGACAACTTTTATTATGTACTTGTGTTATGTTATTAAAGGCATTCTTTCCCCAAGTGTATAAACAAAGGAAAGGGTTAACATACTGTAATACTCAAATAAAAGTGCATAAATCATCAAGATTATGCCTACTTTGAAAACAATAAACTAAAGTAGTCAATCTGATTGTGTTATCACTGGGTTTCCTCGGGGTGTTAAAGTCTTACATTTAAAAAACAAACATTCAACTCTTAAAAAAGTCTTAAATACACAGAAATATTGTGTTGTAGATCTTAAAGCATTTTAAACAGGTCTTTATTTTCCTATGTTCATGTAAAGCTGCCCAATCAGTCTGACACCCATACAATTACTAAAAATACATCTCGATTGAAGTTGACCAATATGGATTAATTATCTTTCTTACAATAACATCTGTTTTAATGGGTTTTTTAAATGTTTTAACTGGGTCATTAGAAAAAATCTTTAGTGTTTAGCCTTGTGTAGGTCTGAAATTTCATTCATAATGTTCTTAAAGTCTTAAAATTGACTTGATGAAACCTGTAGAAACCCTGTATCAGATGTTACAGTATACAATTCGACACTCCAGTATACTTCTTTTGGATTCTTTTTGAGAGTTTTCTGTAAAACTGCTCATATACATCACAATACCCTTGACGGAGAGTCAAACTGACTATCAGCATCATTTTCTAAATGAACAGCATAAACGGAAAGCTCACAAAAAGAAAAACGACAAACCTTTTCACTCATGCCAAATCTGGTCACCATCATTTTAGCTATTTTTGTAGCGCTGTCAAAGTCACTTGATGCTCCTATGGAAAAAAATAAATAAAATAAAAATAAACATGTAACATATTAATCGAACAGGAATAAGCATAATTTGAGCTTAAATATTATTCATGCAGTGTTCTTTTAATACATATTTGCATAATATGAATGTATATTACAGTAAACATTCCATGAACATACAGCTGGGTTAACATGATCATATATAAAAAAAAAAGTATAAAATAAGAATTAATAAACAAACTGAATTAGACCTGGTGTCCGTTCTTCGTACCTCGCTTAAATGATCTAAGAAGATTTGGCAGATCCTGGATCTTTTAATCTTGATAACTGATCTCTGGCTAATTTGGTTCTTCAAACAAGTTCCCGAATCAGATTAGAATGTCTGGATGAACTGATCTGAGATCGCTGCGTGTGTTGTGAAGGACAGATCTATCGATCCTCGAAATCATGATTACGGCACAGCAGCGTAATGACATAATCTGATTAATATTCAATTATCCATGTAAGCAAAATTACAGAAAATTTGCAGTAAACCGTTTGTTAAATATTATACGCAATAACTTTACACCTTGTTGTGGGCTGCATGCTTGGCCTTTTCATGTGTCAAGAGCAATTTATTTAGTTTCAGTTAGAGCGGATTTTCCTAGTAGTAGTATAGTAGCCGGTATTTTCATCGGTGTAAAGAATAACTGGATGTTTACAAAAGCATTTTGATATTGGTAAAGGCGTCTGCAACTTTTATGAAGCATCAAATCGCCGCCATATAAACTGTCAAAACATGTTGATGACTGCATAAATGTAATATTGCTTTTCCAAAAAAAAGTCACATATTGTGCATTTCTATTACCATACACAAATTGTACTAAAGTGATCTAAAAAGTTAATCTTTGCACCACCAGGTGGCAGTCTTTGTACTTTCATTTCGGGGGTGCAGATTGCATAAGTTTTATTAAAATATATAACTTTATTTATTTTATTAACTATTACTTATATATAGTTTAAAAATAGTTACTATTTTCCCAAGTTTATATAATTACTACTGTAAGAAAATATCAGAATTCAGAACATACTTTCTGTATTATCTTTGCTTGAACTGAGCCGATCTAATCCTGTTTATATGAATTGAGCCTGCTCCCGATCAGGTTTGACCTAGCAGAACTGTTGCTATGACAACAACTCTCGGATCAGCTTTGAAGAACGAAACGATCCTGGATCGTGTCAAATCGTCAATTACCAAATCCAGCTAACCGAGTAATCCACGTATGAAGAACGGACCCCTGGGGTTCGTTCTTCGTACCTCGCTTAAATGATCTATGAAGATTTGGCAGATCCTGGATTATGCACAATTATGCACACAATGTGTATACTTCATGAGTAAGCACGTTGTCAGATCTTGCTTAAATGATTATAACCCTTTTCACAGACAAACGTGGTGTATTTCATAAACTGATCAGGGCTGTTCTGCTACTACTAATGTGCATTTCGGCATTTGAGTCCATCTTTATTTTGAAATTGCGGCAACAGCTGGAGGTTTGTAGTATAAAGCATGCTACTGCAATGTTTACAGTGCTGATCCTATACTTCCGGGTTTCTTCCCACCGCAGCCTCGCTTTCATGTTTTAAAATGGCTGCCGCATGAAATAAACATATAGCCTTAGACAGCAGCGCTAACAGTTCTGCAACATACCTGTGGTGATATTTTCATTGCCAAAAATGAGCTCCTCTGCAACTCGACCGCCCATACTGACATCCATCTGAGCCAGAAGCTGAGCACGGGTTTCACTCCAGCGGTCATTCTCTGGAAGCATGGACACCTGCGAAGAATTGAGATTAAGTTGAGACACTTCAATTAAAGGGGACCTATTAAACTACAAGGCTTTGATGTCCCTAGACTGTATGTGAAGTTTCAGCTCAAAATACCCCATAGAAAACTCTTTGAAACTGACCATTTTAGGCTTTAATCCTAATTGTGCATTTTGATGACTGTCACTGAGGGCGGAGCTATGAAAGCCTGTGTGTCAGCATAGTGGCAGATTCAAAACAGGACTAGTTTCACTCTCTGTGGAAAAAACTCCACATTTATAATCCTCTTAGTCGCTGACATTATCTTCAGGTGAAAACTTTAAAGGGCACCTAGGTTACCCCTTTTTTCAGATTTAATACAAGTCTTTTGCGTCTCTAGAATGTATATAAAGTTTCAGCTCAAAACACCAATCAGATTTTTCTTTATACCTTTTACAAGATGCTGTTTTTTACACATTTCCAGCAGGGGGTGGTTTTGTCGCACTGCGCCTTTAAGGCGAGTTCTGCCTGCCTACTGTTTCTACGTGCCTTCCCACGTGCTTTAATCTCCTCCCTCGGCTGCGTCAGACAACAGACTTAAAGGAAGAAGGTCTTACTTAGCGTTTGTGAGAAATACTACAGTAAGAACTAATCTTTAATCTTTACTAATATTGTGAAGTTGCATTGATGAGTCAAACACACACACACACAGGCAGGCAGACAGAGCACTTAGCTTAGCACTGTTTTTGCACTCAAATGTGACAGGATACAGGCTAACCTCCACTGCTGTGTGGATATCTGTTATGCTTATGTACAAAATAAAGATTTAACTTCCACAAACCGGGATTGAAGCGTCTTCTTTTATAATTGTTCTGACACGCGGCTGTGCTGATAAAGTAAATCGCTGTAATTAATTACACACATACTCTGTTTTAAAACACTTTAAACATGTGAAACTTACTCTTAATCACATCTGATGATGATTGCTGATCCCAGCGAACAGAACAGACCTTTTATTCCCGGTTGCTTTGCGTATGTCTGCCTGGTCTTGTTGACACACACACGTGACTACCGGAACATGTTAATGCGCGCAGCTGTCAATCAATTCGATGGGCGGGGGGACCGCACTCCTACGTAAAATTGCGGTCGGTCTGAAAACCGCACTAATTGGTCCACCATTTGTATGTTGTTAAATTGGAAAAAAAAAGGACTGTGTGTGTTTATATCACCCCAATATGATGTCACCATATATCATACACTATATATACACATATGTTTGTCCAAATAGCTTGAAAAGTAGATTTTTCACCATAGGTGCCCTTTAATGGCGGATGGCTACTTCTTACTTAGGGCTGTCTATGCTAATGAGGGAGAGAGGGGCGGGGTCTTTACCCCTCTGATGACACGTATAAAGGGAGAATGTCAATCAAAGTGTTTCTGCCGACTGTTTATATCAAGTCTGATTATAAAGAAATAAAATTAATACATTTTCACCACTGAAAGCTGGTTATATTCACACACTGCTGCCACACAACTGTGTTTTAACCCCTTATAAAGGTGATTTTCGCATATTAGGTCTCCTATAAACAAATGTGTATCTAAAAGGTACACACAGAAGGTACTCACATGACCCAAAGTTGGGCCTCTGGGCATAATAGTAGCTTTATTAATGGGCATGGCGTCTTTGGTGTAGTACGCAATAATAGCATGGCCTGACTCGTGGTACGCCGTGATCTCTTTATTCCTCTTGTCGATCTCTGCACTCCTGCGTTCTGGCCCTGCAGAGGGGGAAAGCCAATATAACACTTAAAAATACAATAAAATACAGTTGAAGTCAGAATTATTAGCCTTTCGGTATATTTTAATAAGTTTTCAACACATTTCTAAACATATTTTAGGCAAAATATCACAACTCTCATTTTAGCCAGAATCCTGCAGCTCTAGCTTATGAGCAAGTTCACTGTTTTATGGAAAAACTCGAGACACTTACCCATCAGTATCTTGTCTTTAGCAAACTCCAGCTCCTTCATGGTCACCATGTCTTTGCCGTCCACAGCAGCCTTGAGTGCAGCCTGATTTACCAGATTCTCCAGCTCGGCACCAGAGAAGCCAACCGTTCCTCGAGCAATGACCTCTGCCTCCACAGCTAAATCCCATCAACAATTACCTTACAGCATTATTACATTTATTTAAACATTAAAGTCTTGTGTATAAACACAGTTGAAGTCAGAATTATCAGCCCCCCTGTATATCTTCCCCCAAATTCTGTTTAATGAAGATAAAAAACATTAGACACTTTTCTCATCATAATAGTTTTAATATCTTAATTCTAATCACTGATTTCTTTTATCTTTGCCATGATGACAGTAAATAATGTTTGACTGGATATTTTTCAAAATACTAGTACTCAGCTTAAAGTGACATTTAAGGGCTTAACTAGGTTACCTGGGCATGTTAGGGTAATTAGGCAAGTCATTGTATAATGGTGGTTTGTTTGGTAGGCAATCCAAATCAAATAGTGCTTAAGGGAGCTATTAATAGTGACTTTAAAAGGGTTTAAAAAAAAAAAAAACTAAAACTGCTTATTCTAGCCAAAATAAAGCAAATGAATCTTTCTCCAGAAGGAAGAATATTATAGGAAACACTGTGAAAAAATTCCTTGCTCTTTTTAACATAATTTGGAAAATATTTGAAGAATCATGGGAGGACTCATCATTTTGACGTCAACTGTGTGTCATAACTAAATATTAAACAGGACACTCACCGGAGTCCACTTTAATTTTTTTAAGGTACCACTTGAGGATTTCTGTGCGGCCCTTCACATCTGGTCTGGGTACAGTGACCTGCATATCGAAACGACCGGGCCGGATCAGAGCACTGGGGAAGGAGACAGCATTCAGATGTCTGATCAATCAGTAATAGTGTAGGAAACAAACCTTTCAAATCTACAAACTCTCTTATATCATCTCTTAGGTTAACAGTGATGGGAATAATGGCGCTACAAAATAAACGGCATTACTTTTTTCAGTAACGAATAATCAAATGAATTACTGTTTACCCTTTTGCACCGTTGTTACAGTTACTGACGATACTGGAATAGGGTATTTGCCGAAGCATGCTAATAGGACTTTTAATTTGCCAGTAACCTGGGTTAAGCGTTTCCAGTGAACTGTATGCCAAAGCAAAAATCGGCACGTTTAAGGTCTGTTTTCTTTCCAAATCAGCGATCTCCACTGGCTGAGTGATATCCGATATGAAGTGGGTCTCAGATTGTACAAGAAGCACTGCATTTAATCACATTTCCCCGCCATGTCTTTATAATATGAGCATTTATTTTACCCCAGAATATTCAATGGAGCTTCTGTGCTAGCCTGCCAATCTTGATAGGCTTTTTGTCTCATTTTACGCTTGAGCAACTAAATGAATGCCAAAGTCTATTTAACTGAATGTATTTTAATGACATTACAACATAAATGCTATAAAAGGAACCATATAAAAAGGAAAAAAGTCACAATAACTGATGACCAGAAGTTTATCAGTTTGGGAAGAAACACTAGCTTGGCATATACCCTATCCATTACCAGACCATGTGTTCATTTGGTGCTGAAATTTTAAAAAAGTCCATATCCCGCTAACATTTGAGCACTGTGTAGTGCGTTCCTAAACACAGCTGCTTCACTATTGTGTTCATATGCTCAACAGCAATGACTGTTGTTGACTGAGTGTAAACACAGATACAGGGACACTGGAGCATTTTAAAGCTGCGATTCATTAGTGGATCACTCGTATGTCAACTTGCAGACAAACCAGCTGATCAACGTGACTTTAAACGCTACAGTGTACCGAAGTAGTGGTACTGAAGTAGCAGCTCTTTTGACAACACTAGTCAACAATATCTGAAAAAGCTGTGCTCAGATAAATAAAAACTCTACGCACTTATCCAAAGCTTCAGGGAAGTTTGTTGCTCCAATTATGATGACGCCTTCATTTGGCTTGAACCTGGAGAAGATAAAAAGACAATTAGCAAAACTTACAATCCTTTCACTTCTGTTTCCACTGAGCGGTACGGTTCAGTAGACCAGGGGTTTTCAACCTTTTAGGACACACCCCAACCCCCTCAATTATACTCGCTTTTTGCTGTTTTATTCATTATAAATTTGAACTAGAATGAAGGAAAGTGAACATTTTCTTTGATTTACAATTGACCATATGCATGGAACGTCCTTAAGTCAGCCAAAAAATGTTTGGTGTGACTGTATTTATAGTGTTATAATTAGTAATAGTATATAATAATTGTTCATACCCCTGGAAAATTCTCAGCACAGGCTCATACTGAAAATGTAGTTCTACCAGAAAGACTTTAGGAGGCAGATAAACGTTTGAACATTTATTGTGAATTGTTTGCATAAATGTAAGTTCGTTATGGTCCTTTTATAAAGTCCTTTGGCGTAAGCCTCGCCTATAGTCCAATAGGCCAATTTCACTCGCACCACCCCAACCGCCCCTCCACCAAGCCAAAATTATAATGCATATACAAACATCATTCACCTATTGCGTAGCATTAATTGACCCTTCGCTAAGCCACACCCAAAAACCACCACCAACTAAAACTAGAACTGAAAAACATTTCCGTTTGCTGAAATAAAAATGAGTTTCTTAAAAAACTAGAACTGAAACTAGTGCACATACAAAAAAAGGCCTTCGTTTTTGTAAATGTCTAGTGAGTCTTTTGACCGTACAGCACCTCAGAGACTGAAATCCTGATGCCATTGGCCAGATCAAGACAGTCATGCTCGTTGTTGCTCCCGTGACAAAAAAAACAAAGGCTGGACATGACAGCAGCACGGTGACTGCATTAAATACGACCCGAGCAGACACTTAAAAGTATTTAACAAATTTGTGGCCAATAATGGGTTTTATTTCTTTATTAGTGATCGCAATCGCGAACGAATCATTCTTTTTAACTGGATCTTCTAAGTGAACCGGTTGAAATAGTTTACCAAAACAAACTAAATAATTTAAAATGATTTGCGTCTCCAATAATATTAGGCACTTATCCACATACTAACTTTTTAACATGCCTGATACTCTCTGACTCGAAACAAACCAATATATACTGAGCTATTCAGTTATCAGTACAGCACACTGAGATCAGATTTAAGAACTGATGAACGGATAACACAGGGCATGTGTGAATTGGTGAACCAAACACAAACAGTACATGACAGAACATGTGACTAAACTAAACTTAAAGAACTGCATCAGCGGTAAACTGAGGGCTTAAATGAGAGGATCTGGTAAAACGCAAGTTTTTTTTCATAACAGAAAGACGTAACAGTTTAAATAAGTGAATCATGCTTCAGTTGCGTTGCAAGTCTTAATGTAAGAAACTTTTCAGACTAAGATGATGTTTTAACTGACTGAAATTACGATTGCTGACTATATATTGCTAATATGTTGAATCAAAACGGGAGAATTGTCACAAAAATCCGGATTGCCCTAAAGATCTGAACTTCCCATCACTACTGTGTATCTAATCTCAAAAGCAGCCTTGCACACATATTGTATTTTGAGCAGCTAACTTGAGGGCTGTTGTATTTTGAATTTGAGGATGGATAGTGGAAGATAGTAGTGTTCGTGTCAAAAGAATAATAATAATAAATAAAAATTATATATTATACATCATTTATTCTATGATTTTGAATCTTGCACCTAACAAATATCCTAATTTACAAAAAAAAAAACACAAACTAATAAAACCTAAACAAAAACTAATCGATTTCAAAATATAGAAACTAATAAAACCTAATAAATCTGCCTCTAAAAACTAATTAAAACTAACTGAATTTGAAAACAAAAAGTCAAAACGATATCAAAAATAAAACTAATGAGAAATCCAAAACTATTATAACCTTGTACTGTCAGAATCTTATACCGGCCCATGTCTAATACAGTTCACTATTTTGGTACGTCTGACCATTAAAAAGAAAATAAAAGCATCTATGAGACTGCAGCTATAAGTCGTGATGAAGTTCGGTGTATCAAGGCTCACCCGTCCATTTCTGCAAGCAGCTGATTGATTGTCTGTCTAGAATAGGGGTGCATGGGAGACTCGATCCTCTTTCCTCCGACACTGTCCAGCTCATCAATGAAGATAACACAAGGAGCGTTTCCTTTAGCTTCTCCTGGAGGACAAATGCAGGGGAAATACTTTAACACATGGTTTTATTTCACTGTATGTGATCAAGTTAAATTATTTACATCTTTTTTGCTTGTTTTATCCGTATTTGTGTTCTTTTCTTTGTAATATTGTCATAAAATCCTTAAATAAAGTTACATATAGCTGAAGTCAGAATTATTAGCCCTGCTGTACATTTTTCCTCAATTTCTGTTTCTGTTCAACCCATTTATAAACATAATAATTTTAATAACTCATTTCTAATAGCTAAATTCTTTTATCTTTGCCATGATGACAGTAAATAATATTTGACTATGTATTTTTCAGGATACTAGTATTCAGGTAAAAGTGACATTTAAAGGCTTAACTAGGGTAATTAGGCAAGTCATTATATATCAGTGGTTTGTTTTGTAGACTATTGAAAAAATAATGCTTAAAAAGGCTAATAATAATGGCTTTAAAATGGTTTTAAAGGTGCCCTATTATGAAAATCTGGCTATGCCAAGGTATAGAGAAATATTAAAAGATTAGTATATGGAAATGGATAAACCATAAGCCTCAGATAACACTGTTTCCTCATCTTCATGTAAAATCAACGAGTGTTAAACCCCAGTGGACAATCAGAGAATAAATCAAACTGTGACGAGACTCACAGGCCACGCCCTCTGCATTTGCATGTATGCCTACTTTAGGCCATTCATCCGGATCAGGTCATCAAGAGCACACAGACTCATATTCAGCTCTGAGATCATAAAAAAGCACCAAAATTATTAATATGCATGCCTCAGGCTGCATTTAATAAGCCAAAGTGATACAACAGTGATATTTTTCCTCCCTTAGTTATTTTAAGTGTATATTTCACTCACTATGTATGTTATTTTGAAAATGCGAGTCTTAAATTGTTTACAGTGCGTTACTTTATGGATTTACAGATTACACATTTATTAATCTCCACTCCGAAGAGGAATACGGCATGTGTAGTTGCATCTTTTGTTCATTTATTGTGTTTATTGTGAA
Source organism: Danio rerio (assembly GCF_052040795.2). Lineage (NCBI taxonomy): Eukaryota > Metazoa > Chordata > Actinopteri > Cypriniformes > Danionidae > Danio > Danio rerio. The sequence goes on from NC_141022.1 coordinate 4,724,478, forward strand.
ATTTGATGCCTATGTTTAAACAAACACATGTTGACTGCTGAATCTTGTCAAATCACTCAGCTCAACTATCATCTGTTCATGCAGAGGTTGAGATTAATTCCTGGCTGGGTTTTTTTTGACTGTAGCTTCAAAATACAACGGGATACTGCTCTATCACTCTCTTTAGTCAAGTTTAATTATGGTTTAGCCTTTATCCACAACAGATCTGGTGAGCAAAATAGGTTAATGTTTTTCTGATTGGGTTTATATTTGTCCATGTTCAGTGTACATCATCTTCTGTGTGTGTGTGTGTGTGTGTGTGTGTATCTGTGTCTAAGAGCTCATCAGTATTCAAGACACAAACCATATATGGTCAATTATGGACTTTCTGATTCGATGGGCATTTTATGGAATAATAAATTCGCTTCTAAAACAATTTCTGGAGATTTTTTTCAACTTATCGAAGTCATAAACCTACAACGTGGTTATCAGAGAACAAATTAACTTATAGTTATTTAACATACTACTTTAAAAAAACATTAAAAAATGATTTTATTCTAGCTTAAATAAAACAAATAAGACTTTCTGCAGAAGTAAGAATATTATAGGAAATACTTTGAAAATTTCCTTGCTCTGTTAAACATCATTTGGGGAATATTTGAAAAAGATTAATTCACATGAGGGGTAAGAATTCTGACTTCAACTGTATATATAGAAAAAGAAATACTTTAAAACATGAACAACCTAAATACAATTATTCAGCTAGCATAGACCAAATAATAAAAGAGCACTTCTGACTTTTTCCAGGGAATTTCAGGCACACTTTTATGAAATTATTGAGAAACAGGCAGGCTGGAATCATCATTTGGAGTGTAATAATGTAAGATTTGCACTCACTGAAAAGGTTTCTGATTCGACTGGCACCGACTCCAACAAACATCTCATCAAACTCTGATCCAGATGCGTAGTAGAAAGGCACATCCGCCTCACCCGCCACAGCACGTGCCAACAGGGTCTTTCCTGTTCCCGGAGGCCCAACCAACAAGATTCCTGCAAATTACGTGAATGATTAAAAACGTGGCAAAACAAATTACTATCACTGATAGTGCTGTAACAGATCACAAATATCAAGGTTTGGAGCACATTATGGTTTTTTTAGTCATGGATCAGACCATTTTTTCAGGTCAGCCAAAAATGGGAGGAGACTAAAGTAATCTCTTTCCATTTATTACTGAAACAGCACTGCAAGACACTTTTGATTTTAACAGAGAACTCAAAACCTGTAATTTTATTAAAAATAAAATGAAGAAATAATCAGCTGAATTAAAATGAACTAAAATATTCAGTACTGTGAAAAATTCACTGCTACTACTAGTGTTGCTGATAACGCTAAATGTAGAAATCTAACATTATCATTTGTACAACCCATTTTTATTTTTAGTATCATTTTCAAGAAATGATTCAGTGATTCACTCATAAAACTTATGACGATCATTATGATGATCATTATGATCATTATTGAAGTATTGTTCAGTGGCATATTTTGATGGCTCTTTGTCGCCACCTATTGGTTAAATAATGCAATTGCTGCTTACAACTTTCATATTTGAGCGTCAAGTTAAATGCATATGATGGAGATTTTAATCTTTACCATAAACATCAGTGGTTTTATTTGAACTATAATCTGTTCTCCCAGTACTTCTGTGTTATTTGACTGTTTGTAAACTAAAGACTGAATCTCTTTCTTGATTTTTGCGTTTGTCAAACACAGATTTTAACTCAGGCCCATTTCCACTGAATGGTACAGTACGGCAAGGTACGGGTCACCTTTATCAGGCTTGCATTTCCACTACCGAGGGTACCCTTTTGGTGGGTGAGGTGTTCAACAGAAAGTTTCAGTCGACGTCATTCTCGCTCGAATAATCGTCAAAGTAAAGCTGTACAGGTCGTTCACATATCATATGAGCAGCACTTCTCACAAAACAGATGCTTTACACGCATAATTACTTATTTAAAATGTTCATTACTAACCGTTCTTTGAACATGATTTGATTATAACTGCAGATCAATGGCAAAAAATAGCCGTCTGCAATTATATAAATGCAACATATATGAACACACACAGATCCTTTCCTCTCCGATGTTACCAACTACAGAAAAACTACACATAGCATACATTTAGTCCTTATTTGTGTTAAAAACAACACGCAACACAGTCAGTGCAAACTTCTCATCTGTGTCTGAAATCTTCAGCAGCACATGTAAACTCTGTTATGCTGCGTTCACACCAGACACGGAACGCGCGTCAAGTGCGAGTGATTTACATGTTAAGTCAATGCAAACGCACGAATAGACATCCTGCGGCGCGAATTGCGTGAATGGCGCGGTGTGAATAGCGCGATACGCGCGAATGGCGTGGGGCGAATTGAGCATTTTGCGCGTTTGACGAGCTAAACATGCGTTTCTGAACAATCTGAACTTCAGCGGACATTCACGCCGCATTAACCAATCAGAAGCTTGCTCTTGTGGGGGCGTGATTGTGACGTAGAACCTGTTGATGGTGTCCCGGGGGAAATCCTCCAACAAGTCATCAAACTGGGCTTAGCTCAGTCAGAAGCACCGTTGAAAGCCTCCGTGATCCAGGTTCAGTTTCTGGAGGAGTTTATGAGCTCACAGAGCTGGATGCACCTCTGAAAGCATGTAGTGGACTCAGACACGGTCCTAAACGTATCGACGCTGTTTTTCAGCCTTCATAAAGTACATTAACATTGTTATTTTCTTCATAAAATCCATGTTAGCCATTTAGCAACGAAGCTACAGTCACCGGGCAGACAGAAGCCCTGCCTATCATGCAAATCCGCGTCTGTTCTGAAGTGAATTTGACATGCGAATGAAGCGGATTTCACGAGCGAATGAAGCGGGGTTTGACGCGCGAATGAAGCGAGCAAACTAAAATGTTCACGCGGCAATTTACGCGCAAATTTATCCGCGCGTTCCGCGTCTGGTGTGAACACAGCATAAGAGTAATTCTATCATCCAGAGTTTGTAATAGTCCAGAAGGCGACGATAAACATGGCAGTTCGTTCATAATTCTGATTGCTGAAACAATTTGCTCCTGTGTTTTGTCGTGTTTTTAAACATAATTTTTTGATTTATTTTATTTCTATGTTTGTATTGTTCACCAAAATCTGGTTTAATACCATGTCAGCAGCTCCTTTAGGACATTTTTCTCAGAAAATAAACATGCGTGTTGAATAATTTTTTCACCCTCTGTATATACATTCTTCAAAATATACTGAATAAAAACAATTTTACATTAAAATGTGACAATTCATTTAAATGATTCTGTGTTGGAGTTTTCTTATAATGTGTGTTCTTGCCTTTAGGCAGCTTTCCTCCTAAAACGGTGAACTTCTGTGGGTTCCTCAGGAACTCCACCACCTCCTGCAGCTCGTTCTTGGCCTCCTCCACACCCTTCACATGCTCAAAGGTGACGTTCTTCATCTGGACCGGGTCCACAGCAGAGTCCAGGCCTGATGTAGTTCGGAATCGCACTGTCCGGAATGGTTATAATACAGTTCACACACACTCCAAACACACACACAATGCACTCCACGGAGCATGCTCAGAGGCACAACAGCACCAAACCAACCAAGAGGTCAGTAACCAGATTAACAACCTGAATTATACATTCACACTGGCAGACATGACAAACAGGACATACAGTTGAAGTCAAAATGATTAGGTGCTCTAGGTGCGACAGACGCTAGAGGCCATGGTCTTTAGCCTCCTTATTAGAGCAACCAACTGCCATGCAAAGAATCGCTGGTTCAATCCTTCCTCAGAACGGTTTGGGTGCAGTATGACCGGTGGATTATATGTGGGGGCTTGTCCGGAATGGGAGTGAGGTTTAGGGGGGGGGGTCAGTGTAATGGAGGCCAGCTAACGAAGTGCTATGCAGTTAAACCTAACACCTCTAACCTCAAAAGGTGCTCTAGCGACAGGTCTTTAGCCTTCTTGTGAGAGCAACCGACTCCCATGCTAAAAAATTACTGGTTTGATCCCAGCTCAGAACTGGTTGGGTACAGTAGGACTAGTGGGTTATTTGTGGGGGCTCGTCCGGGATGGGAGTGAGGTTTAGGGAGGTGAGTGTAACGGAGGCCAGCTAGCAAAGTGCTATGCAGTTAAACCTCAAGCCTCAGACCTCAAAAGGTGCTCCAGCGACAGATGCTAGAGGCCATGGTCTTTAGCCTCCTTGTTAGAGCAACCAACTTTCGTGCAAAGAATCGCTGGTTCAATCCTAGCTTAGAATGGGTTGGGTGCAGTACGACTGGTTGTGAAGGCTTGTCCGGGATGGGAGTGAGGTTTAGGGAGGTAAATGTAATGGAGGCCAGCTACTGAAGTGCTATGCAGTTAAACCTCACGCCTCTGACTTCAAAAGGTGCTCTAGTGACAGATGCTAGAGGCCATGGTCTTTAAGCCCGGTTTATACTTCTGCGTCAAGTGACCGGCGTAACACACGGCGCAAGCAACGCTCATAGCTGTGCATTTATACTTCTGCGCGCTGTCTCTGTTGGTCTGCATTGACACTTCCGAAACGCTAGTTGGCAGTGAGGTGTAAATGTTCCTCTGTGTCGAGTTTCTTCGCTGCTGTTTTGCTTTTCCTGAACACTTCCGGGATGTACAAGTGGCTCAAACTCGCTCATTTTGAGGTAGGAACCAGCGGACGTGCAACAACTTTAACTATGAGGTAAACACAAAACAAAACTTTCCATCCGGAGCTCCTTCACGGGACTCCACACTTGTAAACAGTCGCTCCATCAGGCTCGCACCATTCACGCGGCTCTCGGTCCCGCCCAGACTCGTTATCGCTACCAAGCCGACTATTCACAGAGCTTGCGCTACGCGTCATTGCGACGTTTAGTTACATTTATTGAGAGGTGCACATCAGCGACGCCAACGGCCACAGCGAAGGGCTATGCGTCAGCGCCGTAGCATACACCGGTGTTTGACGCAGAAGTATAAATCAGCCTTTAGCCTCCTTGTTAGAGCAACTAACTCCCATGCAAAGAATCGCTGGTTCAATCCTAGCTCAGAATGGGTTGGGGGCAGTAGGACTGATTGGTTATAAAATATTTCCCAAATGAGGTTTAACAAGGCCAGTATTTCCTATAATATTTTCTTCTTCTGCAGAAAGTCTTGTTTGTTTTATTTTGGCTAGAATAAAAGCAATTTTTTAAAACCATTTTAAGGTCAATTTGATTAGCCCTCAAGCAATATATTTTCGATTCTCTACAGTCTTTAAATGCCACATTAATCTGAATACTAGTATTTTGAAAAATATCTAGTCAAATATTATAAATCATGGCAAAAATAAAATGAATTGGTTATTAAATCTATTATGCTTAGAAATGTGTGGAAAAATTTTTTTCCGTTAAACAGAAATTGGGGACAGAATATACAGGGGGGCTAATAATTCTGACTTCAAATGTATATTATACAGTTGTGGTATACACTTCAGTTTTTAAACAGCCATTAAGCACATGCAATATTTGTAAAGTTTTCTAAAGAAAAAAGGCCATCAAATTCAAAACAAATGATTATTACAGACTTCCAGACATTGAAAAACATTTACCTGATAAGAAAGGTGTTTTGGAGAGTCCATACAAGCCCACCAGCAGAAGCACCAACAGTATGAGTCTGGTCCTCCTAAGCGATTCTGTTGAAGATGATGATATGAAATACAACATAGATTTTTTACAATAATAAACTATGTAATGTTAAAAATTCATTGTGTCGTGATTTGTTGTTAATATCAGACATGCCTTGGGTTCTCTGTGTAAGAGCCTGAGCTTTGAGGAAACCCTCGGCAAAACCAGTCTTAAAAGCATCATGTTGACCCTCGGGAATATTTTTGTTTTTAAGGAGTTTTTCCAGTGTTTCAACGTCTGGTCCTTTATCACGTGTGAGGAAACCCTATTGGACACACAAAAAATACAACATTTACAACTCAATGTAAACGAACGATCGCACAAATTCTGAAAGAACTACTGACTTCACTTTATAGAGAGTGTTATGTTCGCTTGCAGAAGCTATTTTGGGTATTTGTGAGTGCGTTTGTTTGTATGTGGGTGTGTCAATTCCTGCGTGTGTTACAGGTACAAATGGCATTGAAGGATCTGCATTTCACGCTAATGACGTTGGCCGCTGAGGCTGAGTTTGCGCCTCCAATCGCTGGTCGGCATAGCGTTTAAAAGCTGAGCCCAAACTGCAATGGTGATCTCTCTCTCCATCTCTTGCTCCTTTTTGCTCTTGCTCTTTCTGTGGATCTCTGTGAGGACAGTCTCTCTTGCGAGGGCTAGTCTGAGAGAATGTGTTTTGCTTGTGTCTTATGCTCTTATCTAAAGTTTTGAGATCTGCAAGTGCAATGTGTTTGCTTGTGAACTTGTCCAGTTAACTGATATGTTCGTCACATAGCGTGTTGTTTTGACACAGGGTTACGATGTAACCTGCTCACCTAATGTTTACGTTCGTAATATTTATATCATTTACTAATTAATAACCATTTCATGTGGAACTCTGAATCTGCGTCTCATTTCGGAGTTTGCTACTGTCCACTAGAGATCACATTTCAGTCACGGACGCATGCTTTGAGAGACTTTATGACTGAAATATGTTGAAATACAATTGGCTAAACTAGCATTAGCAGCCGTTACGGCAAGTAGCTCACATGTTCCAAGCAGAATATCTGACTTTAGCATTGTTTTTCAGATAAACAAGAATGTTCACTTAGCATGTTTCTTAAATATCTGCAAAGATATTATGGTATTTTATAGGGATGTAACAATATTGTAAATACCGTCATACCGCAATAGTAATTTTTTTCAATATTACCGTAGGCGCATGACTCAATAAAACTATATTTCTGAGAAAAGTATGCTCAGGCGAATGAAGCGAACAGGAGGTAGCGGGAACTACAATTCCCATTGGCCATCATCCTTTGCGGTCTGTTGTCACTACAGATCCAGTAATGCGGAAATGGAGTGTGTTGCTAGTAGCGGAGAAGAAATTGTGTGGATTTCAAATTGTGGAAGCATTTCAGTTTCTTTCTAAAAAGATACGAAAAAGGAGAAAAGGTCACAGACAAAGAAAAAAACAATAAGCAGGCACTGCCAGAATATGGTGAAATATAAGTCGGGGAATACGACTAAAAACAGTCATGGGGACTGCAGAACACAGCACACTTGTTAGATTAATGCAGACATTGACTTGTACCGCAAAGAGACCTCTATCTCACTCATGGTTTGTCCTCTCAAGTGGTGGAAAGACAATGCACAACGTTACCCACTGCTGTCAACCTTGGCTAAATCATATCTCTCTGTCCCAGAAACCTCAGTCCCAAATGAGAGGGTTTTTTTTCTGTTGTAGGGGACATGGCCAGAGATCCCAGCTTTGACCAGATTATAGTAAAATGATAATTTTCCTTAAAAACCCATCTCTATCCAAGTGAGTGCGGGATTAAATGTTGAATGTGATGAGTTTTCAACAATAATAAATTGAAACTTTATTTTTTTTTATATGGTTTAATAGTTCCTGTTTCAAAATTTACAGATAGATGGCTAATGTGTATGTCATTGATATGTTCAGTGCTAAAGTAAATAAACACTTTTGGCACTTTTTTTCGAGTCTTTTCATTAGTTTTGTTTTTCCTGTAAATTATTCAATAAATACCGTACCGTGCCATTCATACCGAGGTATTATCGTACCGTGAAATTCTGATACCGTTACATCCCTAGTATTTTATGCTTTAGGAGTCAAAAACGTACATACAGCACCTTTAACATCCAAATTCAAACTTGCTAACATTAGTTAGCATGAACAGTAAACATGAACAACTTTATTTCCATTAACTAATGTAAACTAACATAAACACTGTAATAAATGAAATAACCTTATTGTAAAGTATTACCCTCTCAATAATAATCATAAAGAAGCATTGTATTGCTGTGTGAATGACCTTCATAAATGACGGTGTAATTCCCTCAGGCTCCACTGGACCCTCAAAACCTCCCTGCAGGCGTCGTGTTCGGGACTTCAGGGTTTTAAAGCCTCGATTTTGGACCAACACTGAAAAAACATCACATTGGGTAAACATTTGGAGCTGCCGGCACATAAATGAAGTCGTTATGTGCGACAACAAATAAAGTGCACAGCTTACAAGGTAAATAGTTGAGATCTGTGCAGAGAGTTTGGAGAGGAGACTGGTTTTGCCTTGAGAACACCGGAGTGACACCACCCATTCTTGAAAACCCTGAATAACAGAGGAGAAATTAAAGTTTAGATGTCAGCAATGTTTCTAGAAGTTTAATAAACCATTTTAAGACTTTGTTGTCTGGTTTCATTTAAAGACTTAAAGGTGCAGTAGGTGATCTTTCACAATGCTAACAGCTTAGCATAAATCTCTGAATCACAGTCATCCCCTGCCGTCTAGAGCCACGCCTCCTGAAACACGAGCACAGCAAAAGAACCCTCTCTCATGTGTTAAAAGCGACTAGTGTTTGTCCGCCGGCGTGCAAGCCAAACTGACATGCGATTTCAGAGCGAATATTTAGAGTTGCATGGTAAACAATATAGGGAGAGACTAGGCGGAGTAGCGCTATTTACTTGTGTTTTGTTGTTAAACTAATTAAAATCTACATCATAGATGCTGTAAAAGGTCCCTTATGAAATGAAAATAGTTTGTCAATCTTTCATCGGAAGATTTTATTAGCTGAACAACACTTCTGTGAAGATATAACCCGTTTGTAACAACAACATCTAACGTTACATCAGCTTTGCGTGAAGCTAAACAGTTTTAAAACAAAACATTACCTGTCTAAGAGAAATCCTTCATCTATTGTGTCATCCTTTCTCCAGCGTGCAAAATTAACTCCAATACTGATTCAGGTTTTTAAAAAGTTTTGATTCAGCATGTTTTTACCGATCGCGCACGCATGCTCTCTCTCGTGAAAACGCGGCAGTCGGCGGAGATGCGTACAACAGCTGTGCAGTTGTTCAAATCTGCATTTGCTGACAGACAGATTGGGCTACTTATCGGAACATATAAATACATTTAAATAATCATTACTATTAGACTGTGAAGAGACTTTCAACCAGCACAACAACAAATGCTTCTGAAGACAATCACCTGCTGCACCTTTAAAGGGATAGTTCACCCAAAATGAAAACTTTATCATTCACTTAAGTGGCTTTAAATTAGGGCGTATATATATATATATATATATATATATATATATATATATATATATATATATATATATATATATAAATATATACATATAAAAAACACTTTAGCCTCTCACCATGTTTGTTGTGAAAGAAAGAGTCAGAAGAGAGATGAGAAGTCCTCCAGATATCTGGCACAGTCTTCAGTTGCGAGTCCTGCTGAGAAACACGAGGCAGAAGCTTCTCCAGCAGCTCATCTATCTGGACGAGACCGAGATCTGACAGACCCAAATCTCTGAGGGACAGCGACGGCTTTCCGGCAACACCCAACACATGCAGAATTAAAGAAGAAAAAAACAACGTTAATAATCATAAAAAAGCATACATAGTACATGTTTTAACTACTACACATCATATCAATAGCAGCATTCCTCTAGCGCTACATTCTCTGAGCACAAACAAACTATTTTGTATAACTAGCACTTCTTGTGTTTATCGCCTCTTCTTATTGAATCGCTGAATGCCTCCTCAATTGTAAGTTGCTTTGGACAGAATAAATGTAACGAAATGTAAATGTTTTTTCATCCAGAGATTTGCATGGAGTGTGAGAGATCCTATACATCAAAGTTTCTGAAAGCAAAGAAGGTCCAGGTGCTCCAGGATTGTCCAGCCCAGTCACCAGACATGAACATTATTGAGCATGTCTGGGGTGAGATGAAGGAGGCGTTGAAGATGAATCCAAAAAATCTTGATGAACTCAGGGAGTCCTGCAAGAACGCTTTCTTTGCCATTCCAGATGACTTTATTAATCAGTGATTTGAGTCATTGCAGAGATGTATGGATGCAGTCCTCCAAACTCATGATAGAGTCAGACACAATATTCATTCTTTCTCCACTGCAGCATGACTTTATATACTATACTGGACATTATTTCTGTTAAGTGACGAGACTTTTGTCTAAGCAAAGTCAGACCTTACTGTCCTAATTAAAGAATTGAAAACAAAGTCCACTTAAGGCATGTCACTTCACTCTGCGTCCATCTTTGGAACGCCTCTTGGGCAGTGTGCTCGGGCATTCTGTTTGAATGGGGAAACATCAAATTCTCCAAAACTGCTTGCCAAGCTTATGAATGAATTGCATATTAGAAATCAACAAAATTAAACAACATCTGCCCCTTTAGTTTCATTTCTAAATGAACAAAAATCACAAAATCTGCAGAAGCTCACGTCTGGTCCAAGCCCCTCCCCCAGAGTATAGTCGGTCTATAGCGATCGATGATTGGCTACTGTACTAGTAGGCGGGGCTTTATTCACCATATTGAACGTTACACTTTTCCCCATTTAAAAAGATACGAGTGACACGTCTTTTGTATTCTACGGTATGTTAAAAATCCCTCACCGGCCACTTTATTAGGTACACCTTACCAGTGCTATGTTGGACTCCATTTTGCCTTAATCATTCAAGGCATAGATTTAACAAGGTACTGTAAATATTCCTCAGAGATTTTGGTTCACATTGACATAATAGCATCACATAAGTTGCAGTAGATTTGTCGGTTGCACATCAATGATGCCATTCTCCCATTCCACCACATCCCAAAGGTGCTCTATTGGATTGAGCTCTGGTGACTGGAGGCCATTTGAGTATAGTGAACTCATTGTCATGTTCAAGAAACCAGTCTGACATGATTCACGCTTTATGACATGGTGCGTTATCCTGCTGGAAGTAGCCATCAGAAGATGGAGACACTGTGGTCATGCTTTCATGCAGTTAATGGCAAATTCTGACCTGACCATCCAAATGTCACTGCAGAAATCGAGACTCATCAGACCAGGCAACGTTTTCTCAATCTTCTATTGCCCACTTTTGGTGAGCCTGTGTGAATTGTAACCTCAGTTTCCTGTTCTTAGCTGACAGGAGCGGCACCCGGTGTGGTCTTCTGCTGCTGTAGCCCATCTGCCTCAAGGTTAGACATGTTGTGTGTTCAGAGATGCTCTTCTGCAGAGCTTGGTTGTAACGAGTGCTTATTTGAGTCACTTTTGCCTTTCTATCAGCTCGAACGCGGTTGGCCATTCTCCTCTGACTCAACAAGGTATTTGCACACACAGAACTGCCGCTCACTGGATATTTTCTATTTTTCGGTCCGTTCTCTGCAAACACTAGAAATGGTTGAGCGTGAAAATCCCAGTAGATCAGCAGTTTCTGAAATACTCAGATCAGTCCGTCTGGCACCAACAACGTCACATTCAGTCACCTAAGTCACCTTTCTTCTCCATTCTGATGCTCAGTTTGAACTGCAGCAGATCGTCTTGACCATGTCTACATGGCTAAATGCATTGAGTTGCTGCCATGTGATTGGCCGATTAGAAAATCGTGTTAACAAGCAGTTGGACAGGTGTACCTAATAAAGTGGCCGGAGAGTGTAAATGCGTAAAGCTGTTGATTAGAGTAATTACCTCGGTGCTGTTCAGATCTTGTTCTGGCGTGTTCTCTCTGTGTTTGTGACTGACTGAAGTATTGCTGCTCACTGACCCCTTCAGCGAGTGCAGAGCATTGATGAGGTGACTCAGCTGGACTGTTACCTTCAGACACAACAACATTCAGTGTTTCTTTTAACACCAAATATAAAACTACGTAAAGCAACAGAAATGATTTAAGGACAACAATCATTCAGAAACTCTGTATTGTGTGAAACAATTGAATTGTCGGTTTTACCACTAATAAATGTTATTCAAAGTTTGTTTAACAATGAGACTAGGGGAATAGTAATGGATAACAATTTAATGGCATAAAAAGTATGAAAATATTACTTAAATGGATAGTTTGTTGACATAATAAACTAAAATGATATCAATATTTACTTACCCTCAACTGGTTGCAAACCTTTAAGAGATTCTTTACCATGTTTAACGCAAAATATGGTATTTTGAATAAAGACGAAAATCGGTAACCATTGACTTCCATAGTCGGAATAAAATACTATGGAAGTAAATGGTTACAGCAGGCCCATAGCCAAGGGGCATTCGGGTGGTTTGAAAGATCCACCCCTTACTGATAAAGATTAAAATTTTATTTCACACATGAGCTCATTTGTCCTATTTTGACTGCTATGGCATCATAAATAGTGACAATAATCCACCGAATAGGCTTTAAGATTAAGCGGAATCCTCTGTTGGTGTGACTTCAGCTAGTCAGTTTTGGCCAATGCAAACTATTATTTTTCATCCAGTCCAACATCCAGCTATGCCAGAAAACATAAGAATCTGATGTAAGTGAGGTCATCTTTCACTACTGACTTACTGTATTGTTGTTTAATATAGAAAACTTTATACAAGTAACTTCTATTCTAAATCTTAAATCTTATTCTTGAAACAAAAAAGGAGCAATAAAAAATAATTTGAGTACTAATCTGACTATTTTTGCCATACATGAATTATAAAAAGTATGTTCTTACAAGAGAGGCTAGAAAATTGTGAATTGCTAAATAATTATTATGTTTTTTTATTCAAAGGGTCAAATTCTGACTGAGGAAAGTTGAATGTACTGATCAGTTTGTTATTTGTCTAACAAATATTACTTAAATGGATGGTTTGTCGACAAATTTAAGTAAAATTATATCAATATTTTCTCACCCTCAACTGGTTTCAAACCTTTATGAGATTCTTTACCATGTTTACCGCAAAATATTATATTTTGAATAAAGAGGAAAATCAGTAACCATTGACTTTAATAATAGGAAAAAAATACTATGGAAGTCAATGGTTACCGGTTTCCAGATTTCTTGAAATGATCCTCTTCTTTGTTCAACAAAATGAAGGAAGTCAAACAGGTTTGGATAAAGTGAAAGGTGAGTAAATAATTAAAGAATGCTCAGTTTTGCTGAACTTTCCCTTTTACGTTAACATTACAGTTAGTATACATTGTAAAATTGTGCTAATTATTTTATAACAAATAAACACAATTAACATATGAAAAAACAAAACAGAGATGTGTGATGTGGAATTAACACTAATGACTTAACTTTGGTGGATTTAACAGTATTACTTATGCTGATCGTGTGGCGTCAATGGAAATATATGGCGATTTACTAAACAAAACACTGTAACTAGATTACAAACATACAATAAGTCAACTCTGATATCTCAGCATACTGTTAGAAGTGAAAACCCGCTAAAAAATTGACATTAAATTGAGAGTGCGGTGTCTGTTAGCGGTTAGCCTGCGCATGTGTAAAGTTATGAAACCCGCTGTCGCAAACATTTGTGACCTATTAACGTTACCTGCGGCTGTAGGGTAGTGGAGAGAGAAAACATTTCCGATTAGCTGATGGCAAACTCTTGTGGACGAGGGGATTTTATTGATCAGGAGTTACATATAACGTCCTCCACCGGTGTCCTCTTACGTTAAACAAGCCTCGCAGAAACTGGAAGAAGACCCGTCAACAAAACACTCAAGAGCATCCGGTGCGGAGATGACAAAATAAAAGTCCTAAACCGTAGCGAAATCGTCGTTTCTTCAAGAGTAAAAGCAGATTTTCTTTGGAAATCGCATTTTGTTGTTGAAGCTGCACTGTAAAACTGAGTGAAAACTGTTGTGTAGTCCAGTGTAAAGCAGAGAATCAATGCTAAGAATGTTAAACATGCCTTTGCTTTACTGTGAAAACAGAGAAGAGTGAATGGAAATTAGTTCATTAATTTACCTATTGGTCAACAAATCTGGGCCAGAATTCTTTGCTACCTGTATATTGTTGGTACTGTCAGGTACTTGAGCTTTCATGCTGTTGTTTGTTTTGTCCTCTTTTTATATCATACTAGAGATTTCTGTAGATTTCATAAATACATCAATTTCAGTTAAAAGAAAATGTGAAAAAAGGCTGCGAATTAGAGAATTTCTTTTTTTTTTTTTTTTTTCTTTTAGGGGTTTTCACTTTTATTTGGCTAGGACAGTGGAGATTTTACAGACAGGAAAGAGTGGGGAGCAGAGATAGGGAAAGGATCGGCAAAGGACCTCGAGCCGGAAATCGAACTCAGGTCGCCGTGAGCACCTTGGTGCTTTATATCGTTGCACTAACCACTAGGCTATTACCGCCGACACAAATTAGAGACTTTTTGTTAGTGAATAGAATATTTCTTACACAAAATAAAACATTTTCTGTGGTATATCGGTTTTACCTTTATAGTAACAAATAAAAAAAATAAGCAATGCAATTACCCATAGGAAGATATAAGCTATTTCAAAAGCTTTTGTTTTTTCCAGTGGTGTAAAGTAACTAATTACAAATACTCAAATTACTGTAATTGAGTAGTTTTTCTCAGAAATTGTAATTTACTGAGTAGTTTTAAAAATGTATACTTTTACTCTTCCTTGAGAACATTTTTAGTGCTTTTACTCCACTACTTTCCTTCAACCTGCAGTCACTACTTTATTTTTTCTTGTCTATGGGAATTAGAATAATCAGTTCTGTAATTCCTGTTCAATCAAATCTCAAATAGAAGGTAAATTGCATCATAATGAACTACTTCAAAACATGTGCACTTTATATTGCAGCAGTTTGGAAGCCTTAAAAGTGTCCAAGAAGATGTTCAAAATCTTTACACGCATTGACCCAGAGATGGTTTAGATCAGGGATGCCCAAACACAGTCCTGGAGGGCAGATGTCCTGCAGATTTTAGCTCCAACTTGCCTCAACACACCTGCACGGATGTTTCTAGAAAGCCTAGTATGAGATTGATTAGCTAGCCCAGGTGCGTCTAATTGGGATTGGAACTAAACTTTGCAGGACACCGGCCCTCCAGGACTGAGTATGGGCACCCCTGGTGTAGATGCATGTCACTGATGAGAAGATGATGGATATTTACTCTATGATGATAGTAATGGCTTAAACACCCAGCAGACACAAGACGTCAACATGCTGTCAGATTGAAATTGTACCCTAACGTCATGGGGACGCTGCATTTTGTTTAGAAATTAAAATTAGATTTACATCAAAACTCAACGTCAGCCCGATGTCAATGTCCAACGTCCAACCTAAAACCAACCAAATATCAACGTCTAATGATGTTACAGCTTAACGTTGTGTGGACGTTACCACCATGACATCTATCAGACGTTGAATTTTGGTTGCCATATCTGATGAATCAATGTCAGTATTTAAGGTCAATAGGATGTTGTTTTAAGATGTTGGCTCAACATTGGATTTTGGTCACTTTCTAACAACCTAAAATCAACCAAATATCAACGTCATTTGTTTTCATTATTGGACACTAAAATAATGTTGTCCTTAGATGCTGACTAGATTTAGAATTTTGATCACTTGACATGACAACCTAAATTTAACCTAATATTAACGTCTTATGACATTGTGTGGCTGCTGGGCAATAACTATATGCACTACAGAATGTTACGTTTACACACACATGCACAAATTACATGTAAATGCATCAACTTTTAACAGCATAATTCTCACTACTCATGAGTACTTTTAAAAACTTTTTACTACTACTTGGAGTAATATTTACAACAGGTACTTTTACTCACACTACATTTTCAGGCAAGTAATGGTACTTTTAATTAGGTATGCTTTTCTGTACTCTTTCCACCCCTGGTCTTTTCACGGCAAAAGAATATGTGAATCATTGTTTCGTCTTCAGTTTTACAAAATGAGCATGAAGTATCCACCTCCAGATACTTTGCCCAAGTGCTATTCACTGGATATATTTTATGAAGAATTTTAAAATTAACCTCCCTTTTTTATTGGGAATGCAGTACTTATGAGGTTAAAACAAGGCTTTTCCAGTCTATTAAGTCAATGAAGGATGCCCAGTAAAATCTGCCATTAGGAATATTATACTTTTCATTTTTAGAAAATGTGTTGAACATATTTATTATTACAATTTTTATTTTATCAAATACACTAGTAATTTTATAGATATGCACATGTGTATATATCTATGATTTTATTTAAGTTCAGCTTTGGTTCTTTAATTACATTTTCAATCAAAATTAAATTAGATTTTTTGAGTTGAATTAAGCCTAAAGGAATCGCTTTTTGCACAGCATCAACTTCTTTAAAATGTAATGGAAAATTATAATTAGACACAAATTGCCAGATTTGGAGAGAATATTTTTTTATTGCAATAACAGCAGGCAATTAAAACAGATAGAAATACAAACGGATAAAGTATAGTGATAATGTAACAATATTAAAGGAATATAATAAAGGTAAAGCAAAAGAAAGACAATAAAAAAGAAAAAGAAACAAAAAATAAATAAATAAGGGCACAAGAAAAATAAAACAAATGAATGCAGAATAATAAACAAATCACGTTTTATAAGTGTTAATTGCTTTCTTTTTTTGAGACTCTGTGATGGTTTTTAAAGACAGTTCCAAGTCTCGTTTAGAAAAAAAGGCTTACATTGAGTATATTTGCATTTGTGTATAAAAACCTTTCCAATAAATAAAATAAGGTTAATACAAAAAGTTGAATTAAGTAATAGTTTTTTCTTTAAAATAAAACCCAAACTTGGAGATAATGCCAATTATATACCTGTTAAACAACTTGTATAGAAATATAGATTTGTTTCTAATTCTAATATCACAATTGTTCCATAAAAATGCATTTATGTGGTGAAAAATTATGGGAATAACACAATTTACTCCGTTTGTACTCCGCTCTCTTTAAATCCTGACGTGACGTCATTTTACGCCACGGGAACTGCTTGGGTCCCAAACAGTCCCACCCACCTCCGCTGCTTCAGCTCTGATTGACAATAATGGCGACGCGTCCGTCTGGAGTTGTGCCTCAATGAAACAGCTCCCAAGAACGCATTTGCGCCAAACATTTCTTATCATCCGGACTTAAAGATACCTTCCACGGAAACCAAACAGGAATGATCCCCGAATCCCATTCTGCGAGGAAATATTAAGTTCTGCTGGTGCGATTCTTGGGAAAGCACTAACAAAGGTCTCCTCATCCGTGGCGTTGTGGCTGCTGTTTACAGACCCGAGCGTGCGTTTGTTTCGAGCATGAAGGACTGCGCTTTCTTCACCTACCGCCATTCATTCAGGAATTATATCTGAACTCGAGTAAACCAGAAGGTTTTAATCAAAGTGCTTCAGCTGGACTGTTTTTGCAAACGCTTTTCCTGCACAGACATTCTGAACCGCGTCGCGCGAAGTTGGACCATCTGTTGAACGTTTGCGAGCGCACCGCAAAGTTCTCAACGCGTTTATTTTTTTAACATTTAATCGCAAAACAACTGTTGTTGTTTCCTAAAGCGAACGTTTTTGTTGCGTTTATGCTAACGCCAAGCAACTTTGGAGAGGTTAGCTATAGCTGGTTAGCCTAGACTCGCTAACTGGCCTCTGCTAAAAGGGCCGTTAGTGACCTAAACGTATTGTTTTTCTACATTTATTCATAACGTGTAATAATAACAACTACAAAGTTTGTTTTCTAATAATCTCTGTACGTTATATTTCACTAAAACAGTTGCATTTATGAGTCGACAACTTGAGCAGTTGTGAAAAGCATTAGCACTCCAAAAAAACTTCAGTTAAACATTTTCCTTAAGGAATTAACGTAAGCATTCTCTCTGTGTTTTGCTATACAGCAAGAGTGACCTCCATCATTGGCCATATGTAAGACGAACCAGTCCTTTTAAAACCCAATATTCTCAAAGCTGGCTGAACCGCCAGCTAAAAGTAACTTAAATCGCAACTTTTGCTCGTAAATGACCACCGGCAGGAATAACCGAGTGATGATGGAAGGAGTGGGTGCTCGAGTTATCCGCGGGCCTGACTGGAAGTGGGGGAAGCAGGACGGCGGAGAAGGGCATGTGGGCACCGTCAGGAGCTTCGAGAGCCCGGAGGAGGTGGTGGTGGTGTGGGATAACGGCACCGCCGCCAATTACCGCTGCTCCGGGGCTTATGATGTGAGGATATTGGACAGTGCGCCTACAGGTGAGGCTGCAGAGCTAATTGACTTCATCTCTCACCTTATCTAAACATCAGCTAACTAATTTATTAGAATAAAACACGCGTTTCTAATACTGCAGTTGAGGTGTATTTGTATTTTGTGAACTGTATAATGTATAATAAAGTGCTAGTTCACACTTTAATAATAATTGCAAATTTAATCCATTGCCATTGTCATTCATTCAGTCATTTTTAAAGTCCCTTTATTAATCTGGGGTCGCCACAGCGAAATGAACCGCCAACTTATCCAGCAAGTTTTTACGCAGCGGATGCCCTTCCAGCCGCAACCCATCTCTGGGAAACATCCACACACACACTCATACACTATGGACAATTTAGCCTACCCAATTCACTTATACCGCATGTCTTTGGACTATGGGGGAAACCAGAGGAAACCCACACGAAGGCAGGGAGAACATGCAAACTCCACACAGAAACGCCAACTGAGCCGAGGTTCGAACCAGCGACCTTCTTGCTGTGAGGCGACAACCTACTGCGCCACTGCCATCCATCTGCGGTCCATCAAATATAAATTTTACATAACATAATTAAATGTAATTTGAGGATCCTTCCACTGAAATTTTCTTCACGCAAAATGTTTGCTTCAAATGCGATCTTAAATCAGTATGAATGGTTTCATCCAAGTCCACCACTTTTCTGATGTGAATATTGCATTTTATGCTTTATGTAATGCTTAGAGTGCTAGTTCATCCTAAAATCACATGTAATTGAGCGTCACATGAAATGTTTGAAATAAATGTCTTATGCATTCGTAATGACATGGGGTAAGTAAATGTTAACTTATGTTTATCTCAAATATTTCATGTGATGCTCAAGAATGAACCTGATTGGTTCTTGCGGAGGCTCAGATGTGCAGGTGTGACACAACAATGAACCTCATTAGTTCTTGCTCATGATTGAGTTAAAGTCTAATATTTTACAGTCTATCAAAGTCTATTAATGAAATATGAGCTCAACTCTTCAGAATACTTTGATTAAACTGCACAATTCATATAGATTTAGTTTTTTTTTTTATCTCTTTAAAAAGTTTTGGATGAACTGACTATGCAACAAATATTAGATTTCTCACACACTCACGCACAAAAAGTCTGCATTGTGATATGATATATGTACAGTAAGAATAATGTTTTGTTTACCCCCACACACACACACACACACACACATACAAAATAAGAAAACTCTCATTATTATTCCTCTGTTTCCAAACCTGATTGAGTTTCTTTTTTCCATTGACTTAAATTGATATTTTGAAGAATGTTGAAAACTGCTAGCAATTGGCTTTATTTTTTTCTCTACCATGAATTTCTGTGGGTACCATTTTCCAAAATTCTTCAAAACTTCTATTTTTTTTAATGTTCAATGTGACAAAATAGTAATAAAAAAACGTGAAGTTTTAGAACCACATGTGGGTGAGTACAGTTTAAATTGTGAACTGTCCCTTTAATTGACATTAAAGGATCAATACATTATGAATAATATACAAATGTGTTTGTTATGCATTAAAGGGGCCCATGAAATTAAAATAACGCTTTTTAGATGTTAGTATCAGTATTGTTCATTTTTAGGATATTTATAATCTAGTGTGCTCCAAACCCGTGGCGAAATTCGCGTTTAGAAGATATAAAACCGATATCAACATGTCATTTTATTCACGTCACCTCATACTACAGTTTCTCATCAAATCATAACCAATCGAATGCTCTCTAGTATCTGACATGCCCCGCCACCTTCAAGATGCTTCTCTTTGGCTGCGTCCAAAACCGCCTACTACTCAGTACAGCATTTGAATTTAAACGTACTACTCGGTCTAGAGCTGCACGATTCTGGCTAAAATGAGAATCGCGATTTTTTTTTTTGCTTAAAATAAAGATCACGATATTCTCACGATTCTGTAGATGTAAATTAAAGGTATGGTAAAAACAAACATATGGCACAACATCGATAATAATATTATGTGTAGGTCTACTGGTGTCTATAAATAATTCTATTCTACTTATAATAATTCTGATGTTGAATTATTATGTTTGCGATTATATGCTTGCAATAAGACAATTTTATTCACTGGTAAAATCAGACATTTGCCATTATCAGATTATATTCAGCAATATATAGGCTAGAGTAGTTATACTGACATTGTAAACATTTATTTTCATGCGCAACTGTGTGTTCGCTATGAAAGAGAAAACACATCAAATGCTTGCCGCAATCATAACTCTAAAATGCGATATGATCATTTAAATGAAGTGCACACTTTCGGTTTCATTCTGACTGCTAAGTGCTGTTCATACTTCGCGTGCGGCTCCCAAACGATCACTCTGTGCCACAAACTGAATATTATTTACATCTGTATTACCTGTTACTCGCAACATATGCAGGTTCTGTTCACTAAAGTAGACGTGCGCGTCTATCATTAAGTAGAGTACGCATGCGCCCTCGCTGTGATAACAGCTCATGGTAAGTAGCTCATGTCACGTGTCATTTCCCGTTCGCGAAAACATAATTATATTAAGAGAAAAATGACATTTTTAGGTGAATTATACCTTATAAATACAGGTGTCAATGTCACTGAGCAACGTGTGTGAAACAATGAAAAGACTTGTGCAGCCGCCTTTTCTTCTCTCCTGAACATGAAAATATGATTGATAGAATCGTAGAAATGCTGGATTAAGATCGTCTGGGGGGTCGAATCGAGATCGCAATCTTTTAACGATTAATTGTGCAGCTCTAACTCGGCCGTTAGAAAAGTACAATCTATACAGTATGAATGTGAAAAGTATGAATGGAATTTGGACGAACTACATCCTGACCTACCTGCGTCAGTTGCGTCGCGTCAGTCCCATTCATGTTTTGGTTGAGATCGCGTCAAACATCGAATAAAAATGCACATTTCAAAGCACTTAATGGGACCTTTAAAGAGCCAACTTAAGTTTAAACAGGTGGAAGTCAACCCATTAAATATGAATCTAATTGCAATGTTCCAGGAATCAAGCATGATGGCACCATGTGTGACACCTGTCGGCAGCAGCCCATCATTGGAATCCGATGGAAATGTGCAGAGTGCACCAACTACGACCTCTGTACCACCTGTTACCATGGCGACAAGCACCACCTGCGCCACAGGTTTTACCGCATCACCACCCCTGGCAGTGAAAGGTGAGTGTGGCGTTTCTCCATGTGCTCTTCACTCCTTGTGGATAAGTCTGCTCTGGCCGGTTTCACACAGCTATGGACCCTTTTCACATTTCTGGGGTTTTCTGAAGTCGTGTTAGTTTGGTAAACTTAAATGTTTGTGCACACCGGGACGCTTTTTGCTTGCGTTTACCGTCAACGTTTAACACCTCGTGACTAAATAAAGGGCGCCAATGTGACCGTACACACCAACGCGCAAAACGGCAAGCGCAAAAGCGTCATTTTTTTAAGAAACGCTTCATGCTCGTTTTTTTGTTTTGATACACTGCGTCAAAATCTTCTCCACCAATCAGATTGGCACTTTTGTTCACGTGCACGGAGCTGTTAAAGTTACAGTGAACAACACTTGGAGGCGCTCAAGCGCAGCTGTCAATGCAAGCGCACATAGAAGAAGACGCCCAGAGGCGATATGAACATTCAGCTGCTTATTGCTCTCTAAACAATAATCATTTCTTCATCGCTAGAGCTGGAGTTGCTGCTTGAACCATCCATGCTTGTTCGAGTCACCAGTAACTTTAACAACAGGCATATGAACTTCCTCTCTTCCTCTTCTTTTGTGTTATAAGCGGGGTGTCAGAAGCTTACAGTTGTTTAGCGCCATCTAACATCAAGGAGTGATTTTGCATACTCTTCTGCTTGACGCCAGTGAAAATTGCTTGGGTTTGAATCCGGAAAAAAGGTCTCGTGAAACTCTGACGATGAACGCAAACGAAAGCGTCCTGGTGTGTACGAGCACTAGGCCCGGTTTTCTTGAACTATCCTCAGGCACAATTGTGCCCTTTCCCCTTGACCTGCACTCACACTGCATTATTTACCTTCCGAGCCTGAGCGCGCTTGCGTCGTTGATAATGCGACTGTTCAGTTTAACAGAAGAGAAGATTGGAGTAGAGATTGCTTTAGTTGTATTGTTTTGTATTATTTTAAAATGTTTGTGATGCTATGACAAACAGTCAAATATTTTGCTGAACAGATCCTAAACTTTTGACGCTCATAAATGTTCATGAAAGTCATTGTGCTGCTCGTATTAAGAGGGATCCTGGGATTTTTAACGACTACAGAGAGTCAGGACCTCGGTTTAACCTCTCACACCCCATTCACACGGGGTGTCAGCGTCAACGCTTACTATTCACTTTGAATGGGTGACGTCAGGCGTTGCCGAACTGCATAGTGGATCCGTCGGCTCCGCTTCAGAGGCGTTGCTCAGTGCAGAAGTTGGGACTAGCTCAACTTTTCAAGTGCCGACAGATCGCTATATGCAAATACACCAGCTAGACAGTGGCCTATTGCTGACTGAATTTCATTGGCTGACGCTGCTATGATGATCGCTTTAGCCCCAACTTCAGACACGACTTCAGTCAAGCGTTGACGCTGAAGCCCGTGTGAATGGGGCGTCATCCGAAAGACTTCGCTCACTGAGAAGTATAGAGTCCCCGTCACTATACTGGGGCATTAGGACCAACACAGACCACAGGTTGGACGCCCCCTGCTGGCCTCACAAACACCACTTCCAGCAGCAACCTAGCTTTCCCATGTGGTCTCCCATCCAGGTACTGACCAGGCACAGCCCTGCTTAGCTTCAGTGGGTGACCATGTGAGAGTTGCAGAGAGCTAGCTGCCGGCTGATTGATATGTTGAGCTATCTTATGCTGCTTTGACCCAATCTACATCGTAAAAGTGCTATAGAAATCAAGATAAATAAGATCGCAAGCAAGATCTCAATCGCAGCAAGTCTTTGGTCATGATTAGGTTTGTTTTTTACCTTATTTTATGAAGCTAGATAAACATTTGTTTTACATTTAGTAATATTGTGAGAGAAGCTGCTGTTTTAGTTGTGTATCTGCTGTCTATTTCTTTTTAATGGCTTGGGTAACGTCTCCATATGGCAAGGCTATTATGAAGTCTAGCAGTTGTTTAGACGTCACTCGTGGCAGCCATCCGTTACTGCCCTAAACATGAGCTCAAGCAAACAATAGGTCAGCTCAACAGCTGGTCTCCTTTCAACTGAGTCTGACTCTATTTCCCCAGTCAGATTGGAGAGTGAAGTGCAGCACACAAAGACAGTGGCCTTTTTTTTTAAACTGGGTGTTTCCTCTGGCAGCTGCTGTGGTTTCCAGCTGCTTTAAGACACATGTGATCTTAATACAACCAGAATAAAATTCTCTAGTGCTTTTATTTAATTTTTTCTTGTCCTGAAGTTTTTTAATTTTTTTTAATTTTGCTATTTAAAGGCAAAATTGTCTTTTTAAAATACAAAAAAACCCACCTGAACAGTGTTATATATTTTACTGGCTTATACATTTGCATTATCCTAAATGTTTTGAAGAATGTTCAAGTCAAGAGAAAAAGCTTTCCTCCTTACTGACGGCTGTTGCAATTTCAAGCCAATAATTTTAGTTTTGTACGTTTCATATTTCCTTTTTTTGCTACTTCAATGTGTTTGCTCAGAGTTCTTCTGGAGTCTCGTCGCAAGTCGAAGAAGATCACAGCCCGCGGCATCTTTGCAGGAGGACGAGTGGTGCGAGGGGTGGATTGGCAATGGGAGGATCAGGATGGCGGGAATGGAAGAAGAGGGAAGGTAATGCCTCGACACGTCTGACTATGCTCACCTTCCTGTGCTCATCTTTTATTACATGAAAAACATTCCTCTTATCACGTGCATGCAGTGTTTTGTGCTCAATTTAATTTCAACGTTGTTTTTATTGTTTTTAATTATGATACAAAACCCAGAAAACAATACAAAATATTAACTTGTATAATATTTCAGAATTTACTTTCCCACAGCAACATTATTTAAACAGAAATAGCATTTAAAATAAGTTTAAAATAAAACACAATGCTATTATATAAAAATAAAATTAAGAGTAAATAAATACCTAAAGAGCCCCTATTATGTTTTTTTTTTTTTTATATTTCCTTTCATTCAGTGTGTAACACAGCTGTAAGTGAATGAAAACATCCAGCTGAGGGTTAACTCTGAAAGTGCACCTTGCTTAAAAATGCAGATTTTTTAAAATAAAAGATTTGACTTAGTCAAATCTTTTAAATGTCGTTTAAATGATTTGTTGTTCACTCGGATATTTTGCCTGTTTGTATTGACGTCAACACAAAACAATACCAAATATGTTTTGTGCCGGATTCGGCAAAACGTGAACGTGCCTTTCCCTTCAAACACTTGCTTCGTGCAGGTGTGGGACTGATCATGACTGAAGATGAGTGAACATTAATAAGTAAATGTTCTGGTGATTAATGAAATAATCTACCCTGCAACGGGGGATTCGTCGGCTGTTTGTTTGAATTCTAGTGTATGGGACTTTGTCAGAGCTTGACGGGTACTTTACAGTATACAGTTCATGGATCAGTTTCTTCCTCCATTCACAAATGTAAGTAAGTGCGAATAAAATTGCTGCCTCATTTTCTCTAGCTTGCAAAATGTGTATTTAGTCGGCGCAATAGCCTAGTAGTTAGCGCGCCGACATATGTTGCAATAGCACGTCAGGGCGTCGCGAGTTCGAATCCCGGCTCGACGACATTTCCCTACCCCCTCTCTCTCTCCCACTTCGCTTCCTGTCTCAATACTGTCCTATCTAATAAAGGCAAAAAGGCCAAAAATAAAATCTAAAAAAAAAAAAATGTGTATTTAATTGTAATGTTACTTGTAATGGCTCGTCGTGGCTTGTAATGTATCTCGTTAACTCTTTATATTCTTATCAAATCTAAAACCATGTTGAAAAGGCAATGTGTGTCTCTTTGTTTACAGTTTTAAATGCGTTTGTAAGCTCACGATCCTCTGCCGTTTGTCATTGCATCAGCTGTTCCTCACACGTGTAGCAAAGTTTCAAAATAGTTAATCTTTAAAACTGTGTGGATTACTACTGTGTGTCGTGGTTAACAATAAAGCAATTTGCTGGTGTTAAACTGCATTGCTTTAATGCACTCCTACGTTGGGCTCACACATACACTCTGCACTCTGACTACTTCTACAATGTTGATGAGTCGTGGGGGCATTTCCATCTGTCTCGTGCTGAACGCAGTCGACCAATCAAAACAGACTTGGTCATCGGACCAACTATCGCAAATTATCATCGTGCTAAGGAGGGGTTTGGGAACAAATGATGGGGGGTTGTGGCGAACTGAAGATTTTGAAAGGGCACAATCTATCCAAGACTAAAAAGGGCATGTTGAGGTTGAGGTTGAGCCCCATGTGTGCACGTGCCTGAGGTCATTTATGTATTTCTTACACAAATTCTTCTTTTTCTTAAATTAATTGCATTTTTGAGGTTGTAAACATGCTCGAAAACTGACAAAACTTTGCACACACATTAGAAGTGGCTAAAATTTTGATATGGTTTCGGAAGAGGGTGTGGCAAAACACACAATAAACATGTCAATACTTGCAAAAAGTCTCTGAGGCCATGTCTACGCTAATCACGTCCACTTCACGTCCACACTGTCGTTTCTATTCATTTTCCAAAACATTGTCATTCCCACTGAAACGACTATAAATGCTTTCAACCTGTACTGTGCATGCATGAAACTTAAGACGCTTCGGCACGCGTCATTTCCGCCTGACGTTTATTTTCTTTCCGGCTCTTTGAAACGTTACGGCAAAATGTCAAGGAAAAGCACAGAGTTTTTTTAATGGACTGACAATGAAGTAGAGTTGCTGCTTCGAGTAGAGTGAAAATGTAGACTGGGACGTGCCAAAACAAATACGTCGATATACTAGACCGCTTTAAAGAACAGTATTCTGCTGCTGATGCTGCTTACCCTCACAGTAAGGACGACATCACTAAAATCAGAATCACAACAAAATTAAAGTAAACGAATTAGTAACATGACTGTCACATGACAAAAACGCGTCCGTGTCTACAGTCTACACTACGACACGAAAATGGCGTTTTCAAAATTATCCACTTTGGAGAGCGTTTTCAAAAAGATACGTTTTTGTTTCCTAAAAACACGTCTCAGTGTGGACGGATGAACACGCATTAAGGCTGATTTATACTTCTGCGTCAAACGCCGGCGTATGCTACGGCGCTGACGCATAGCCATGGCCGTCGGCGTCGCTGACATGCACCTCTCAAAAAATGTAACTACACGTCGCAACGACGCGTAGCGCAAGCTCTGTGATTGGTCGGCTTGGTAGCACTGACGAGTCTGGGCGGGACCGAGAGCCGCGCGAGCTGGACGCGAGCCCAATGGAGCGATTTTTTTTTTTTTTTTTTTTTTTTTTTATACAAGTGTGGAGTCCCGTGAAAGAGCTCCGGATGGAAAGTTTTGTTTTGTGTTTACCTCATAGTTAATGTTGTTGCACGTCCGCCGGTTCCTGCCTCAAAATGAGTGAGTTTGAGCCACTTGTACTTCCAGGAAGTGTTCAGGAAAAGCAAAACAGTAGAGAAGAAACTCGACACAGAGGAACGTTTACACCTCATTGCCCACTAGCGTTTTGGAAGTGTTTATGCATACTTCGCAGACTTGTTAAGACGCCGGTCACTTGACGCAGAAGTATAAACCAGGCTTTAGTGTGGACATGGCCTGAGTTAAATTCAAACCTGAACCGGAAGTTGGAAATTTTTAACTTTCCTTTCGAAAAAAGAGCAGCTTAAATTTTTTTTCTTGTAATTTTGATGCAAGATGATAAAATCCGTGCATAAATACATAAATACATAAATAAATGTTTTTTTTATTTAATAAAATCTAAATATTAAATACTTTAAAGGATTTAAGATGCTAATGACCATTAAACGTGTCTTATGAAAATGTCCATAGTGCATCATTTGGGACACTAAATCAAGAGGTTCATTAACTCTTTTGAAGGTTTTGTTTAGTCAGTAATCACTACAGCTACTTTTCTTTTCTCTCATAAACTGTCCATTTCAGGTGACGGAGATCCAGGACTGGAGTGCTGCCAGCCCCCACAGCGCAGCCTACGTCCTTTGGGACAACGGGGCCAAGAACCTCTACCGAGTGGGATTCGAGGGCATGGTGAGCCACCCCCATTCCTACACACACACACACAAAAGACTGCAGTTAACAGGCCTTTGTGTTATTACCCACCCCCCCGTCCTACCCAACACTGCACCACACGCAGGCCAGGCGTCCCATAAGCTGGCCTTCTTTATAAGGGGCAGCCATTGTGAAGGGCAGCTGGATGAGCTATCTGCATGATAAAAGAAGTCTGTTGGCTTTACAAGAGAGCGAGACTCGACACCAAGACCAAAAGCGTGCCTCAGTTGTTGAAGGCCGCCCTTTGATTGGCTGATCCACTTTCTGCAACATCTGAATTCCAG
Organism: Danio rerio; assembly: GCF_052040795.2. Taxonomy (NCBI): domain Eukaryota; kingdom Metazoa; phylum Chordata; class Actinopteri; order Cypriniformes; family Danionidae; genus Danio; species Danio rerio. Next base: position 4,752,156 of record NC_141022.1, read on the forward strand.
CCAATGGCTCTGCAGATGCGCTCCGGCTTTTGTCTGTGATTGCAGTGTGTCCGGAGGGTGTGCGCAGCCATCTGCCACTGGAATTATTAATTAGATCTGGATATAGAGGAAGATATATAAGGAGGAATAGAGACGTTCAAGTCATCTGGTGAATTAGTACTCATGTCGCAGAAACACTAAATATCACAATATCAGATTTGTCCAATGCCATGCAGCCATAATCAGCTGTCTGTTTCTGTTTTTTCAGTCTGATTTGAAATGTGTGCAAGATGCCAAAGGAGGGACTTTTTACAGAGACCACTGTCCAGTATTGGGTAAGATTTAAAATATCTGATATTACCAAAATATACCATGCCGGTTCAATGAATATACAGTGGGGGAAATAAGTATTGAGCACGTCACCATTTTTCTCAGAAAACAAATTTCTAAAGGTGCTGTTGACTTGACTTTTCACCAGATGTTGGTAACAACCAAAGAAATCCATATATGCCAAAAAAACAATATTAATTCATTTACTAATGAACTTCTGTGTTATAAAATGAAATGACAAAGGGAAAAAGTATTGAACACATGAAGGAAGGAAGCTGTAGAAAGACATGGAACGCCCAGACAGCAGCAGAGGTCTTTCTTATTGTAAAGTAGTATTAGCTGCTTTTGTGCAACATCTACATAAATCAGGAGGATGAAGATGAAACCAGGGTGGACATTTCAGCAAGACAATGATCCAAAACACAGCCAATGAAACTCTCAAATGCTTTCAGAGAAAATAATCTAGCTGTAGAATGGCCCAGCCTATCACCTGACCTGAACCCAATAGAAAATGCAAAACAAAAAGCTCAGATTTTATAGACAAGACCTACATAACTGTCAAGGTTTTTACACTGTTGAAGTCTGTGAAAAAAAATCACACCTGAGCAATGTATGTGACTATATTCTCCATATGAGAGGCGTCTTTAAGCTGACAGCATCAAAAAAGCCTTTTATATAAAGTATTAAATACATTTCTGTAGTTCAGCACCTTCTCCTTGTGTCTATTGTTATTATTAAACAACACATTTTTTCAGATTTTTTTGGTTTGGTTTTATTTTTATGTTTGTAATGTTTGGGTTTTTACTAAAATTTGGTTTAATCCCATGTCAACAGCTCCTTTAGAATATTATTCCCAGAAAAAAAACATGACTAGTTGAGTACTTTTCCCCCACTCTAGTTATCTTTGTCAAGTAAATGTCCTCCAGTATATGTTAATGTTGTATGTGATGCCTCCACTAGGTGTCAGCATTGGATGCCTAATATAGCTGATCTTCAAACATTCATCGCTACAGTGAAACATTCCTGTTTAAAAGCTATTTTGGCCCCAGTCCATAATTTACTCTTTGCCGTCCAAACCAATAACATAAAGCTGTTTGCAATGATGGTCAGCTCAGATTAATTACACTTGAGGCCTTAAAAAAAAAAAAAAGGTCCAATCATTTTTAAAGATGTTAAGCTACATGCCACTTCACAGGATGTTCACTAAGTTTTCTACACTATACTGAAACGAATAAAGACATGTCTGTTTAGTAAAAAATGTATTTTTGAAGAAATGTTTATTAAATTTTTTATTTTTGTTTATTAATTAATTAATTTATTTATTTGTTTATATATTTATTAATTTATTTATCTATTTACTAATCTATCTATTTATTTTATTTATTTATTTATTTACATATTTATCTATTTAGTAATTTATCTATTTATTTATTTATTTATTTATCTATTTACATATTTATCTATTTGCTTATTTATATATTTATTTATTTATCTATTTACGTATTTATCTATTTTCTTACCTATTTATTTATCTATCTGTTTATTTATTTATCTATTGATTTAATTATTTATCTATTATTTATTAATTAGTCCATTTATTTGTTTATCTATTTATTTAGCTATATATTTGTTTATATATTTGTTTATCTAATTTATTTATTTATATATTTATTTAATTATTTATTTATCTATTTATTTATCTATGTATTTATTTATAAATTTATTTATCAAATTTATTTATTTATTTACTTATCTAATTTATTTATCTATGTATTTATTTATTTATCTATTTATTTATTTTAATCTATTTTATTTATATATCTATCTATTTATTTATCAACTTAGAACCGAAGTACCGCTTCTTTTGATAACACCAGTTAGCTCCAACACATTACATAGAACATAAATACCAAATTCGCTAGAGACTGCAAATACATCGAAATAGGCTATATTTTACCTCCCATAATGATAGTCAGACAGGCAGGGTGGATTAATTTTTGGTAGCCCAACTGGAAAACGTAATGACGTTGGCCTAGCAGTATTTCGAGCCCTGGTTCAGCTGAATTTTCCTAGTTTTGTTTAGCCTTAGATGATAATGATCATCATATTCGTCCTGTTGTTGGTTTTCTGTAGGTGAGCAGAACGGCAACAGGAACCCAGGAGGCCTGCAGATCGGAGACTTGGTCAACATTGATTTGGACCTGGAGATCGTTCAGTCACTGCAGCATGGGCATGGAGGATGGACCGACGGCATGTTCGAGACGCTCACCACCACAGGCACTGTCTGCGGCATCGATGAAGACCACGACATTGTTGTGCAGTATCCTAGCGGAAACAGGTCAGGCACACAGCATTGCACTTATTCATGGGACATTATTTATTATTAGGGTTGCACAGTTTACCGGTACTATGGCAGTATCGCAATACTATGGCTAGAAAATACTGGCAGTGCCAATGTAGTTTGTAAACGGTAGAATCGTCATTAATGGTTTATCTATAATAGATGTTGTTGCATGTGGAAAAGTCTCTAAAATGCTTATACATTTGTTCAATAATAGACAATTTATTTTAATAGTCTGTAGAGCCCTTTAACGTTGCAAAACTGTTTGCCGGCAGCTAGCTCTCTGCAACTCTCACATGGTCGCCCCCTGAAGCTAAGCAGGGCTGCGCCCGGTCAGTACCTGGATGGGAGACCACATGGGAAAGCTAGGTTGCTGCCGGAAATTGTGTTAGTGAGGCCAGCAGGGGGCGCCCAACCTGCGGTCTGTGTGGGTCCTAATGCCCCAGTATAATGACGGGGATGCTATACTGCTCAGTGAGCGCCATCTTTCGGATGAGACGTTAAACCGAGGTCCCGACTCTCTGTGGTCGTTAAAAATCCCAGGATGTCCTTTAAAAAGAGTAGGGGTTTAACCCCGGCATCCTGCCCAAATCTGCCCACTGGCCTCTGTCCATCATGGCCTCCTAACCATCCCCATATTCAATTGGCTTCATCACTCTGTCTCCTCTCCACCAATCAGCTGGTGTGTGGTGTGCGGTCTGGCGCAAAATGGCTGCCGTCGCGTCATCCAGGTGGATGCTGCACACTGGTGGGGGTTAAGGAGATCCCCCCCCATTGTGTAAAGTGCTTTGAGTGCCCAGAAAAGCACTATATAAATGTAAGTAATTATTATTATTAATTATTAGAATTCACACCTTTTATGGTAGCCTATTGCACGTTTTCTGAGGCTTTAGTTCAAACGCACATCTGAATCAGTTCATTTCTGTTCCTGTTAATATGATTTAGTAGCTACAACAACCGTGTCGATCTCTTTAAAAGAACGACTCACAAAGAGACTTTTATTTGGATTGTTACCTGATAAGACCAAGAAAAAGAATAAATGGAAAACCCAAAATAGCAACACGAAACATTGAATCAATGTTTGACCACTTCATATAGGCTAATTTTGTTGGAAAAATTTTGTAAATAAATTTATTTTCATGTATTTTTGTTGGTCAGTTATCTTCATGTATTTTTGTTGGTCAGTTATCTACAAAATAAACAAAAAGAATGAATACCTTTTAGGTGAAGTAAGGTGTAAATAATACTTTTTTTTGTCTTAAGGGAATGTGGAAATATAAATTTCTATCATCTAATTCCAAATGAACAATAATCTACGTATAACTAAAAAGTTATATTCTTTGGTTTTTAATTATATCATTTCATTGACATGCCAGCTAGGAGGGACATTTAACTTTTGCCTTGCTGACAACAGGCTAAACCAAAGTGATGGAATTATCGGTTTCACAGCATGGCTGTATCTATTGTCTTCTCTGTCTCCAGAACATCATTTGTACACTGTAGTACTTATATACTGATGAGATCTGGAGAAGGCATGGCACCCTGCAGACAACCAGACTTCATTTGCATGCTTTGTTTGACCGTCCCCACCATGACAGACCCCACCTACATGCTGTAAAATGTACAAATGTATAATGTTTGCTGTGGAGTTTAGAGTTTGCTTTCGATGACGCCACAGCCACGCTGAGTTCTTCTTATTAAAAAGGATTCTGCTTTGAAGACAACCGAAAGATTCTCCCTGGTTTTTGGGGCTCTTAGAAGTTTACAACAGGAATTATAAATTACATTCAAGTAGGCCTATTATAACATAAAATATTAATTAAATTACATATTTCTTTATTATTTGAGTTATGAATTACAGTATCGCTATACTACTTGGTATTTTGATACTTCAGCTGGTTGAGTATTGTAAGATTAATATATGGTATTGCGACAATCCTATTTATTATCGTAATTTTTTGCCATTATTTCTCGGTGAGTGACAAAAGCAAACATTATAACCAGGGCCAGATAGAATCTACAAACATTTATTGGTATTTCTGCACAAAATGTTGTCAGTATTATAACTTAACACATAAAGTGTTTTTTTATTATATATTTATTTTTTTACCGTCATCTGGGAAACGGTTAGGATTTCAGTTCGGTAAAAAAACTATTAGTGTTCCAATTGGGATGACTTTAAATTCATATGCGTGTAAATGCATAAGCAGGGCTTAATTTATGCCGGAACAAGCCTGATCCGGATCCGGTACCTCTAAAATCTGATCCGACACCTCATTTTACCCATCCCCCTCCTCATACGTACCCCCACCCCTAACTTTCTTCCGCAACTCCCCAAACCTCTTCACTTTCGTACGCGATCGTATATTAAATCTACTGAAAGTATTACTTCCACTCTGTGGCCTTCTAATAATCGCAGAGCTCTGTATGTGTTCTAGGTGGACGTTTAACCCAGCGGTGCTGACCAAGGCAAATGTTGTCCGCAGTGGAGAAGTGGCAGCTGGCGCTGAGGGCGGCAGCTCGCAGTTCATGGTGGGAGATTTAGTCCAGATCTGCTACGACATCGACCGCATCAAACTGCTCCAGAGAGGACACGGAGAGTGGGCCGAAGCCATGCTGCCAGTGAGCATCCCTAGTTTAATGCAGTAGTGCTTGTCCGGTCTGAAACCCACTTTATATCATATATCAATCAGGCATCAGAGATCACTGAGTTTTAAAGTTATCAGATCTTAAAAGTGGCGATTTTGTGATGAAAAAACTAGTTCATCGGAAGCACTTGGGGTGTCTGACTGAAAATCAAACTCAGTGTGCATATCCTCCATTGTGCCACCTCGATTTGACGATAACCCCAATCCAACGTTGGCCAATGCAGACCGAAGGCCTGACGTCTACCGACCCTTTAAAGGTGCAATATGTAAGTTTATAACAACACAGATCACTGCCTATTCACGAGTCCCGCAGAAAAAGTGATTGACAGGTGGTAATTATGTGTGTATCTTGCCTTTATTCATTTACTGTATGATTTGTTTATGGGTGAAACAAAGACCATGCAGGTCAGGTAGTTTAAACGGTAGGCTACAAATAATTAATTGGTCATTAATTATTTAATTATTCATAATCGTAAATCGAATCGTGCCTTTAGAATCGAAAATGTAATAGAATCGAGAATTTGGAGGATCGTGACACCCTTAGTCCGTATTATGGTATTATCATGCGTTAGAAGAGTCATAAACTTACATACAGCACCTATAATGAGCATTAAACTGCATCTGCTGGCCTCCTCTACAAGTAGCACACTTGTTTTATCTGCTTACTGTTTAAGCGGCTCAGCCTCCTGAAGCACTGGATGTTATCCCGCCAGTGCGCTCCTGGGCTGGGTTTCTATATTTTTGGATCGCCTCCCTTTTGTTGCCCTCGATGGACAAAGCTTAACAGAATTCCAATAGCTTCGGTTATGAGCAGTATAGATGAGAAATGGTCCTGCAAGAGCCTTTGGGTGTTTTCCGTTTAAATGAGCCAATCTCAATTTTAAAAAGCCAGACCTTACACTTATTGATTTTTCTCCACGTCTCTCTTCACAGGGCTCTCAGAGGGGCGTTTTGTACCTGTGTGTAACAGGCAGTGTGCACACACAAACACACAGTTGAAGTTTTCTGTTGAACAGATTTCTTCCATCACATTTCTAAACAATAGTGTTACTAACTAATTCCTAATAACAGATTTGTTTTATCTTTACTGTGATGATCGCACAATATTTGACTAGATATTTTTTAAGATGCTAGTATTCAGCTTAAAGTGACATTTAAAGGCTTAACTAGGGTAATTAGGTTAAAGTTAGGTTAATTAGGCAAGGCATTGTCTAACAGTGGTTTGTTCTGTAGAAAATTGAAGAAATATATGTTGCTTAAAGGTGATGCAAGTCATTTTTTAACTCTTCTAAAGCAGAGGTTCCCAAACTTTTCAGCCCGCGACCCCCAAAATAACAATGTCAGGGAATCACGACCCCTATTTTTCAAGGTGGTTATACTGTGAATACATTGCAGACACAACTACAGGCACATATAAACATGAGGATATTGAAAACACAAAAATGCAAATCTATTAACCATATAATGTTTTTTTATAGTAATTTATTAATTAATATTAAAAATTACATTTTAATATAAAATTAAAGGCTGATGGCTGATTTTTATTTGTATGTTGTTTCTTTAACACGCTTAACTCATCTTCTGTGGGTTATGAATAAAATAGCTTAATAAAGTTTATTTGAGTTTTGTAAATCACCAAGGGACCCCTTGTCATTGTACCGCGACCCCCACTTTGAGAACCTCTGTTCTAAAGCATAAAAATACCGTAATATGTTTGCAGATCTTTAAGAAACATGTTAAATGAACATTCTTGTTCATCTGAAAAACAATGCTGAAATCATGTTATTATCATCAGCTATTATCAAGAAGTTTGTTATTTCAAATATAGACGGGCGGCTAGTGCAAGTGAGAAAGCGAAACCGCTCGTGCTTTAGACCAGCGGTCCGTAAAACAATTGGTACCGGGCCACATAAGAAATCATAAATTATTTCTGTAGAAAATATTCCCCCCGCGACTTGGTTTCTTCCACTCACCCCCGCCATCTCGCGTGAAATGGACTATGCCAAAATCCACCACGGAGCGGGGAGACAGATCGCTAGAATATCGCTCAGTGGTGGTTGTTGATAGTTTAAAGGTATAAAACAGGTTTTATAGAGTCCAAATCAGCAGAGTATTTAAGGATTGTGCATACATGTGTGCGTGCATCGCTAAGTAATTACCCGAAATCATTGCAATATGTATCTATTTGGAGTTTCACATACTCATTAGGGCTGTAACATGCCAATGCATACATTTAATTCGGCTAAACGATTGTATTATTTTTAATATGTTCGTCAGTTGAAATGTTTGGCACAGATGTTTTGTATTTGATGCATATAAAACTTGATTGAAACATAATCAGACCGCGATCAATCTGGCAACCTGCGCTTGCGAGTAGGCATGCAATACCTAGTTCAACCACTGGGTGTCAAACTTGCATACTGTACCTTTAAATGGGCTAATAATATTGACCTTAAAATAGTTTAAAAAACTGCCTTTATTCTAGTCGAGAAAAAAAACAAAACAAATAAGACTTTCTCCAGAAGAAAAAATATTATCAGACATACTGTGAAAATTCCTTGCTCTCCTCATTTGGGAAATATTTGTGGAAAAAAAGGCTAATCATTTTGACTTCCACTGTGTCTAGCATTCTTGCCCTTTCTGAGTGTTTGCGAAAAGGCTTGTGGGTTTAAATGCAACCGCTCTCGTACTCAGATATTCATGTGTGTCTTTTTTTTTTTGCAGACCCTTGGAAAGGTGGGCAGAGTGCAGCAGATTTACTCTGACAGTGACCTGAAAGTGGAGGTGTGCGGGACGTCCTGGACATACAATCCCGCTGCTGTCACTAAAGTGGCCCCTGCTGGATCTGCGGTTACTAATGCTTCTGGAGGTAATGCACGCGTGCGCATTTTGTGTGAAATAATCACAAAAGCACAATATAAAAAAGCATTATATTTTATTGTAGTTTTTAAATTGTTGTTAATGTGCTGCACTTTCTTTTCAAAGTTTAAAAACAATCTAACCTATAATTTCCAAGTCATATTGTGTTCTTGATTGTATTCTGGCAAGTTTTGCAGCCCTAATTCCAATGTATTCTGTCATTTAATGTATATGTCAAATGCAGAAAATGCCCTTTAATGCCTGTGTGAGTCGAGCACAGTCAGACAAGCATCAATCCGTTTCTCATCCGTCATTGTGTGCTCTGTGTGACACTGCAGCAGTGTTGACAGAGAGTCCTTCTGTGCCCGCAGAGCGCCTGTCTCAGCTCCTCAAGAAACTTTTCGAGACGCAGGAGTCTGGAGACATTAACGAAGAGCTGGTGAAGGCCGCAGCCAACGGTGACCTGGCCAAAGTAGAGGACATCCTGAAGAGACCCGATGTGGATGTAAGAACCCGTCTCTAACACACACTTTATTCTGTGCAATAACTGAATGTTTGTTATAACTTTAGCCACACTTTAATTTAATTTACAGTTTAATGTTATTAACAAACTATTAACTAAGACTTACTTCAATAAAATACTCTTTAAATACTCTTCTCTTTAAGGCAGGGGTCACCAATCTCAGTCCTGGAGGGCCGGTGTCCCTGCAGGGTTTAGCTCCAACTTGCCTCAACACACCTGCCTGGATGTTTCAAGTATACCTAGTAAGATCTTGATTAGCTTGTTCAGGTGTGTTTGATTGGGGTTGGAGCTAAAATCTGCAGGACACCGGCCCTCCAGGAACAAGTTTGGTGACCACTGCTTTAAGGCAAGCCGTTAGGTCAGTATGCTCAGGCATTCTGTTTGAATCGTGAAACATCATATTTTCCAAAACTGCTTGCCGAGCTTGCGAGTAGATTACATATTAAGAATCGTGAATAAAATTGAACGACTTTAGTTTCATTTTTAAACGTTCGAATTGCACAAAATCTGCAGAAACGCACGTCTGGTCCCAGCCCCTCCCCAGGAGAATCGTCAGTCTGTAGTGATCGATGATTGGCTCCTGTACTACAAGGCGGGGCTTAATTTGCCTTATTGACCGTTATCAAAGAGCATAGAAATACCAAGAGGCGACACTCTAGTGCAATTTGGCAAACAGCCACTAGATGGCACGGCGGCTATTTACAGCATATTATAAGTCTGTAAAATAATCTATTAAAAGTGCTGATGATTGTGATAGTAAGTGCTGTATTGTCGTCTTTCAGGTTGTATCTCAGCTTTAAAGCGCTTTTAAAATAAATAAATAAATAAAAAACAAAGCAGCTGCTTGCCATTGCGACAGCAATAAGATCCAATGGACAGCCGATTGCCTTCACTCCGAAATAACAGAATCCGGGGCTGTTGCTGGGCACTGCTGTTGCAATGGAACGTTTTATTGAGTGTCACCTCTAGGTCATATGATTGGATGATTAGAAATTTGCATTGAGCAGTTGGCAGGTGTACCTAATAAAGTGGCCGGTGAGTGTAAATTATCCCAGATCAGAATGTGCGCCAAAGAAGAAAAAGAAAAAAAAAATCTGTTCAAGTCTTTTGTACAAGAACACATTCAACCTGATGGGTAGCATTTCTTACATTTTAAGAAGTGCATGATTTAGAATTGAGGAGCTTATGAAGCAAGCGGTGCTTTGATTGAGCAACACACTGCTTCTAGTTTATGGCAAGTCTGCTTTGAACCGCTCTACCTTCAGCTTTTACTGGAATCTCACAGATCAGATCAAACACACCATCAAAGAATGACGATTGCTCTTATATGTATGAGATTTCCTTTGCTCTTCTTGCTCAGAGTCTGAAATTCACAGTTGAAATGTGAAGCTACTTCAGTTTTAACAAGTCTCTGAAAGTATTCACATGAAAACACGGGCCATGTTGGTTGTTTCAAATCAGACCGGACGAATCTAATACAGTACTCAACATTTGAAGCGGATCAGAACCTTTAAAGGTGCAGTATTTAAGTTTGACACCCAGTGGTTGAACTAGGCATTGCACTCCTGGTTCAAAACGTACACAAAAGCAGGTTGCCAGATTGACATCACCAACAAAGGCTGATTCAATTTGTGTTCTAACTAAAATCAACGGCACGCGATAGAAGGAATATTTTCCATATTAAAAGGAGTTTTTGTTCTAAACAACAACTGAAATGTTAGACAGCTGTAAAATGCCATTTTACATCACATTTGTTGCCATACTACTGAAAGCAGCAGCAGATAGTTCACCCCAGATCTGGAACTTAAAGTAAACCATTTGAAATTGATCTTCAGAACCGCGACTCAGGGCAAGCCAACACATATCAGTGATTCAGCACCTACATTTAATCATGTTAAAGAGGTTTAATATGTATTAATTACATTATAAACCTTACCATTTCGCTGGAGTGCAGTGAGTGCACTATTCTGTGCTTCTGAATGGTTGTATTAAAATTTCTGTCGTGTTTAGTCTGGTGCAAACAGCCAAATTGCTCATCACTGCAAATCTCGTTTTGCATCGTGTTTTTAGCACACAGGGTTACAATGTGACCTGCTCACCTAATCTTTACGTTCGTAATATTTATAATTTTTGCTAATTAATAACCACCTCATGAGGAACTCTGAATCTGCATCACATTTCAGAGGCCTCTACTGTCCATGTAGGTCAAGAGCCTTCCTGACTGAATGAATGAAACGCGTTGTTCCCTAACAAGGCAACCCGGAGTGCTGAAATATAATTAGCTAAACAGGCATTGGGCGGGTTAAATAACCAAAACAAAGACAGACGTTCTGGCACGTAAAATAGTGCTATTCATGTGCATATACATACACATACATAAATATACACACAGTTAAAGACTAATATAGTTCTCCCAAATGATGTTTAACAGAGGAAGGAATGTTTCACAGTATTTCCTATAATGTTTTTTCTTGTGCAGAAAGTATTCTTTGATTTATTTTGGCTAGAATAAAAAGTTTTTAAAACCCTTTTACGGTTTATGTTATTATCCCCCTTATTAGATATATTTGTTTTGATTGTTTACAGAACAAACCATCATTATTCAATGACTTTACCTTATCTTGCCTAATTAACATAGTGAGGCCTTTAAATGTCACTTTGAGCTGAATACTAATATCTTAAAAAATATCTAGTCAAACATTATGTACTGTCATCATTGCGAAGTTAAAATAAGTCAGTTATTAGAAATTGTTGGAATATCAAGCAAATTCCACGTGTGTTCAATAAGAAAAGGTCTGGAGAGTGTTTTCTTCAATGCCAAAAATAATAGTAATTTATTAGACACAAATGAATAATCGATGACAGAGCTCTGGGTTACGTTACCCCAATGCAATACAAGAAATACAATTAAGAGGTTCGCAGCTAACTTACATTTCCTGACTCCAGCATATATACACAACTGATAATAACAGGTGGAGTTTTGGTTTAACGTCACTGATCAGTCATTCCGCAGTCTCTTGGCTCTTTGTAACCCCTAGACATACTTCCTCTTTCTGCAACCCTTCTCTGCATACCAGAACTGAACAATTACGTGCATCTTTAATATATTTCAGAACTTCTACAAAGATCATGCTCCTTGTGACATGTCCAGACAGCAGTCTGGAACAAACCTAAATTTATTCTTATTCTGCTTTTTTCATTAGTCAGCAGTTCTTCTAAAAAGTATGCAGCACAGTAAAAAAGAGGAAGTGTGTCTGGTCAAGATGTGTTATAATACAATAGAAAAGATTGATTAATCTGTTAGTCTAAACATTTTTCTAATAAACAATAAAGACACAAAAGTAATAAAAATAAATTCCTTTTTTCCTACAAAATTAATAATTAAAACTATAATGTTTAGAAATGTGTTAAGTCTTTTGTCTGTTAAACAGAAATTGGGAAAAATTTTACAGAAGTGCTAATAAATCCAGATGTATACATGCATACGCACCTTTAAATATTAAGCAAATGTCCTCTGTTCTTTTTGGTTCTTGTGTTGGTGCCAGGACTGGCCCTGCGCCCTGCCGCCCCTCACTCAAGTAATTGCTTTGAGCTCGGAGAGAAAGAAATGGAAGTCAGATCGGCTTGGGTGACTGGCCAAATTATATGCTCGGCAGGACAAGACATGTCCTGCAAATACACCAGGGGCTCCGGCATTAATATTCAAGCCTTTGCACGCTGGTTTAGCTTACCGCAGTGCTGCAGATCACAAACATCACACTCGTGCACACCCTCATACAGTGGGTGAAATATCAAGTGTTGAACGCATCACCATTTATCTCAGAAAACGTGTTTGAAGAGGTGCTGCCGAGTTGAAATTTCAGTAACACGCAACATAATCCGTACACACAAAGAAAACAATTAATTAGTTAAGAAATTAAGTTATACTCCGGGGAAAAAAATTGAACACATGAAGATAGGAAGCTATAAAAGGGCATGGAAAGCCCAGACAGCAGCTGAAATCTCTTGGTTTTAGTCATTAAGTTAGTGTAAATTAATATTAGCCGCTTCAGTCTCAACACCTACATTACGAGATGGTGAAGATGAAACCAGGGTGGACATTTTTGCAAGACGATGATCCCAAACACAGGCAAGGAAACTCTGTTTGTTTCAGAAAAGAAAACAAAGCTGCTAGAATGGCCTAGCCAGTCACTTGATCTGAATCCAATAGAAAACGAGAACTAAAGATCAAAGTTGATGGATGACATCCACAGAAAGGTCAAGATTTTTACACACTGTTGAAAACACTCACACCTGAGCAATGCATGGGACTTCATTCTCCATATGAGAGGCGTCTTGAAGAGGTCATTACCAAAAAATCCATAAATGCATTTCAGTAGTTCGACATTCATTAATGATAAACATGACTGCTTTTTTCAGAAATGTTTTGTTTTATTTGTGTTGGGGTTTTTACCCAAGTCAATTTCATGCCAACACATCCTTTAGATATATCATGACGTCTTAAATGCCTGATGATGTATTAAATACTTAATATTTTACCTTCTGTGTTCACACACACATCACTGAAAGAAGGACATGCAATCAGAGATGTTCATAGCACAACGTGATCAGCTATATCTTTTTATTTTCCTGCAGGTGAACGGGCAGTGTGCAGGACACACTGCCATGCAGGCGGCGAGTCAAAATGGCCATGTGGACGTCCTCAAACTGCTGCTGAAACATAGCGTGGATTTGGAGGCGGAGGTATGTGTCCTGCTCCTCAAACACCTCGGTTTTCCCTGAAGTTAATTGCATTTAGAGCGTTCACGTTTTGATCCTCAAGCCAGCAAATGCAGTGTATATATATCACTTTCACCATGTAACAAACTGATTTATTATGTAATTAATAAACTTAAAAGTTCATTATAATTATTAAAATTAGGGTGCTTCATAAAAGTTATTAATTACTGACCATCTCATTAAATATTTAATTTAAATACATTTTTAAAATCTTTTGATAATTACTCCATAAATAATTTAATTACATGTAGGCCTGGCATGATTATTGCACAACACGTGGACATGTCTTTATGTGGCCATAAAAAACAATTCTTGCCACATTTCAGCTGACTGTGTAGCTTCTCTATCTCTATTGTGTCAATATGTCAGTGTCAGTATGGTTAAAGAAACACTGTAGTATTTACTATAAATTACTAAAGTGTATTTTCATGTGGGTGCCTGATGACTGAAAATAAATCTGTTACTTTTTTTCTGGTTCTTTTTACTTTAGATGTTATTGTTAACATCATATAATATTTATTATTTAGAATAGCCGTTTTCACATTCTGATTCCAATACCGTACTATTAAATAGTTAAAGTGACTATTATTAGACGAAATGGTCTTTAGTATAAAATATGATGTTTTTTGGAAGGGTGCACTTGCATTATGATGCTGTTATAGTGTCAAAATAGTCTTAAAGTGACAATAATATTGTTTATTGCAATACATTGTTGCTATATATCTGCCCTAGCTTTTTCTAATGAAGGCCCAACACCAAACTTGATTAAGGCTAGTGGACTGAAGGTAAATATAGCTGCCATAGGTAATTTCCTAGTTTATTTAATGATGTTTAGAATAGAAAACATTGCTTTATATTAAGTAATACAGTTTATTTTACATTTAATAATGAAGTTATTACAACAAAAACAAAATTTAATTTATAACAGAGGTACACTAGTTTTTGCCTTGATTTACTCCTGCATAGTCCTCTATCCGTAAAGGGACAGTGTTTACATTTGAAAAATGACTCATTTACAACATTTAATTGAAATATTTAATTTCAGTTTTTCTTTTTTGGAGTTCAGCAATAAAAACAAAAACAAAAGGTTGTTTTAAATTAGAAATGTTGATCTCTATATTGGCATTCACCCCAACCCTCTCCATCATACTCACTTATCCTCTCAGATGGGATAGTGGGTAATATCAAAGGTTACAATGGGCTATTTTGAGCTTCTCTGGTGTATATAACTATGTATGTATTTATGTATAGTATGTGTGTATTGTGTATTGTGTGTGTGTGTGTGTGTGTGTATATATATATGTGTGTGTATATATGTATATATATATATATATATATATATATATATATATGTGTGTGTGTGTGTGTGTGTGTGTGTGTGTGTGTGTGTGTGTGTATATGTGTGTGTGTGTATATGTATATATATATATATATATATATATATATATATATATGTGTGTGTGTGTGTATATATATGTATGTGTGTGTATATTATATATGTATATCACAGAGCTTGCGCTACGTGACGTTGCAACGTGTAGTTACATTTTTTGAGAGGCGCACATCAGCGACGGCCACGGTGTAGGGCTATGCGTCAACGCCGTAGCATACGTGTGCGTTTGATGCAGAAGTATGAATCAACCTTTACACACATATTTTACTTAAAGGTGTTTTCTTGTGGGCTATTGTATTTTCATTTGAGGATGTCTAGATGGTAGTGGTAGATTATAGTGGTCATGTGTCCACTGAATACATGTTTCTTGCACCAAAACAAAAATCCTAATTTAGAAAAACACTGATACTAATAAAAACTAAACTAAAACTAAGCAATTTCAAACTATAAAAACTAGTAAATCTGCCTCTAAAAACTAATTAAAACGAACTAA